>NW_027040360.1:119332-260195 GCF_034236695.1 Oncorhynchus nerka
ACAGGGATACTGGGGTCATGGAGGTAGATATGTATACGGGGAAGGGGACAGGGATACTGGAGTGATGGAGGTAGATATGTATAGGGGACAGGGATACTGGAGTGATGGAGGTAGATATGTATAGGGGGAAGGGGACAGGGATACTGGGGTGATGGAGGTAGATGTGTATAGGGTACAGGGTACTGGGGTGATGGAGGTAGATGTGTATAGGGTACAGGGATACTGGAGTGATGGAGGTAGATGTGTATAGGGTACAGGGATACTGGAGTGATGGAGTTAGATGTGTATAGGGTACAGGGTACTGGGGTGATGGAGGTAGATGTGTATAGGGTACAGGGATACTGGAGTGATGGAGGTAGATGTGTATAGGGTACAGGGATACTGGGGTGATGGAGGTAGATGTGTATAGGGTACAGGGTACTGGGGTGATGGAGGTAGATGTGTATAGGGTACAGGGATACTGGAGTGATGGAGGTAGATGTGTATAGGGTACAGGGATACTGGGGTGATGGAGGTAGATGTGTATAGGGTACAGGGATACTGGAGTGATGGAGGTAGATGTGTATAGGGGACAGGGATATTGGGGTGATGGAGGTAGATATGTATAGGGGACAGGGATACTGGGGTGATGGAGGTAGATATGTATAGGGGAAGGAGACAGGGCTACTGGGGTGATGGAGGTAGATATGTATAGGGGAAGGAGACAGGGATACTGGGGTGATGGAGATAGATATGTATAGGGGGAAGGAGACAGGGATACTGGAGTGATGGAGGTAGATATGTATAGGGGGAAGGAGACAGGGATACTGGAGTGATGGAGGTAGATATGTATAGGGGAAGGAGACAGGGATACTGGGGTGATGGAGGTAGATATGTATAGGGGGAAGGAGACAGGGATACTGGGGTGATGGAGGTAGATATGTATAGGGGGGGAAGGGGACAGGGATACTGGGGTGATGGAGGTAGATATGTATAGGGGGAAGGAGACAGGGATACTGGAGTGATGGAGGTAGATATGTATAGGGGGAAGGGGACAGGGATACTGGGGTGATGGAGGTAGATATGTATAGGGGTAAGAGGACAGGGATACTGGAGTGATGGAGCTAGATATGTATAGGGGAGGGACAGGGATACTGGGGTGATGAGGTATATATGTATAGGGGGAAGGTGACAGGGATACTGGGGAGATGGAGGTAGATATGTATAGGGGGAAGAGGACAGGGATATTGGAGTGATGGAGGTAGATATGTATAGGGAGAAGGAGACAGGGATACTGGGGTGATGGAGGTAGATATGTATAGGGGGAAGGAGACAGGGATACTGGGGTGATGGAGGTAGATATGTATACGGGGAAGGGGACAGGGATACTGGAGTGATGGAGGTAGATATGTATAGGGGACAGGGATACTGGAGTGATGGAGGTAGATATGTATAGGGGGAAGGGGACAGGGATACTGGGGTGATGGAGGTAGATGTGTATAGGGTACAGGGTACTGGGGTGATGGAGGTAGATGTGTATAGGGTACAGGGATACTGGAGTGATGGAGGTAGATGTGTATAGGGTACAGGGATACTGGGGTGATGGAGGTAGATGTGTATAGGGTACAGGGTACTGGGGTGATGGAGGTAGATGTGTATAGGGTACAGGGATACTGGAGTGATGGAGGTAGATGTGTATAGGGTACAGGGATACTGGGGTGATGGAGGTAGATGTGTATAGGGTACAGGGATACTGGAGTGATGGAGGTAGATGTGTATAGGGGACAGGGATACTGGGGTGATGGAGGTAGATGTGTATAGGAGACAGGGATACTGGGGTGATGGAGGTAGATGTGTATAGGAGACAGGGATACTGGGGTGATGGAGTCAATAGATTTCTGAGGGATTGCCGCCGTTGTTGTTTTTTTCTCTCTCCCCCTCTTCCTCTCCTTCTTCCTCTCCCTCTTCCCTCCCCCTCTCCCTCCCCCTCTCCTCCTCCCCTCTTCCTCTCCCTCATCCTCTGCCTCCCCCTCTTCCTCCCCTCTCCCTCTTCCTCCCCCTCTCCCTCCCCCTCTCCTTCTCTCCCTCCCCCCTCCCCATCTCCCTCCCCCTCTTCCTCTCCCTCTTCCTCTGCCTCCCCCTCTTCCTCCCCATCTTCCTCTCCCTCTTCCTCTGCCTCCCCCTCTTCCTCTGCCTCCCCCTCTTCCTCCCCCTCTTCCTCTCCCTCTTCCTCTGCCTCCCCTCTCCCTCTTCCTCCCCCTCTCCCTCCCCTCTCCTTCTCTCCTCCCCCTCTCCATCTCCCTCCCCTCTCCCTCTCCTTCTCTCCCTCCCCCTCTCCTTCTCTCCCTCCCCTCTCCATCTCCCTCCCCCTCTCCCTCTCCTTCTCTCGCTCCCCCTCCCCTCTCCTTCTCTCTCCCCTCTCCTCCTCTCCCTCTCCTCCCCCTCTCCATCTCCCTCCCCCTCTCCCTCCCCCTCTCCCTCCCCTCTCCCTCTCCCCCCTCCCCCTCCCCCCCTCTCCTCTCCTCCCCTCCCCTCCCCCTCTCCCTCCCCCTCTCCATCTCCATCTCCCTCCCCTCCCCCTCCCTCCCCTCCCTCCCTCCCCCTCTCCCCTCTCCCTCCCCCCCTCTCCCTCCCCTCCCTCCTCTCCCTCCCCCCCTCTCCCTCCCCCTCCTCCTCTCCCCCTCCCTCCCCCTCTCCATCTCCCTCCCCTCTCCCTCCCCCTCTACATCTCCCTCCCCCCCCCCCTCTCCCTCCCTCTCCTCTCCCTCCCCTCTACATCTCCCTACATCTCTCCTCTCTCTCTCCCCCTCTCCTCTCCCTCCCCTCTACATCTCCCTCCCCCTCCCCTCTCCCTCCCCCTCTCCTCTCCCTCCCCTCTCCTCTCCCTCCCCCTCTCCATCTCCATCTCCCTCTCCATCTCCATCTCCCCCTCCCCCTCTCCCTCCCCCCCCCTCTCCCTCCCCCTCTCCTCTCCCTCCCCCCTCCTCCCTCTCCCTCCCCTCCCCCTCTCCCTCCCCTCCCCTCCCTCCCCTCTCCTCCCCCTCCCCTCCCCCCTCTCCTCCCTCCCCTCCTCCCCTCTCCCTCCCCCTCTCCTCCCCCTCTCCATCTCCCTCCCCCTCTCTCCCTCCCCCCATCTCTCCTCTCCATCTCCCTCCCCCTCTCCCTCCCCCTCTCCTCTCCATCTCCCTCCCCCTCCCCCTCCCCCTCTCCCTCCCCCCTCCCCTCTCTCCTCATCTCCCTCCCCCTCTCCCTCTCCCTCCCCCTCTCCCTCCCCCTCCCCCTCTCCTCTCCCTCTCCATCTCCCTCCCCTCCTCCCTCCCCCTCCCCCTCTCCCTCCCCCTCCCCTCCCTCTCCATCTCCCTCTCCCTCCCCCCTCTCCTCTCCATCTCCCTCCCCCTCTCCTCCCTCCCTCTCCCTCCCCCCCCTCTCCATCTCCCTCCCCCTCTCCCTCCCCCTCCCCCTCTCCTCTCCTCTCCCTCCCTCCCCCTCTCCTCTCCCCTCCCCCCCTCCCCTCTCCATCTCCCTCCCCTCTCCATCTCCCTCTCCCCCCTCCCCTCCCCATCTCCCTCCCCCTCTCCCTCCCCTCCCCCTCTCCATCTCCCTCCCCCTCCCCTCTCCCTCTCCCTCCCCTCTCCCTCTCCATCTCCCCTCTCCCTCCCCTCCCCTCTCCATCTCCCTCCCCTCTACATCTCCCTCCCCCCTCCTCCCCCTCTCCTCTCCATCTCCCTCTCCCCCTCCCTCCCTCTCCATCTCCCTCCCCTCTCCCTCCCTCCCCCCCCTCTCCCCCCTCCCCCTCCCCTCCCTCTCCTCTCCCTCCCCCTCTCCCTCTCCCCTCTCCCTCCCCCTCTCCATCTCCCTCCCCTCTCCCTCCCCCTCTCCTCTCCCTCTCCCTCTCCTCTCCTCCCCCCCTCCCTCTCCCTCCCCCTCTCCCTCCCCCTCTCCTCTCCTCCCCCTCCCCTCTCCCTCCCCCTCTCCATCTCCCCCCCCCCCCTCCCTCTCCTCCCTCTCCTCCCCCTCTCCTCTCCCTCTCCCTCCCCCTCCCCTCCCTCTCCCTCCCTCTCCCATCTCCCTCCCCCTCTCCCTCCCCCTCTCCATCTCCCTCCCCCTCTCCATCTCCCCCCCCCCCTCTCCCTCCCCTCCCCCTCTCCATCTCCCTCCCCCTCTCCCTCCCCTCTCTCCATCTCCCTCCCCCTCTCCATCTCCTCCCCTCTCCCCTCCCTCCCCCTCCCCCTCCCCCTCCCCTCTCCCTCCCCCTCTCCTCTCCCTCCCCTCTCCATCTCCCTCCCCCCTCTCCCCCCTCCCCCTCCATCTCCCTCCCCCTCCCCCCCCTCTCCCTCCCCCTCTCCTCTCCCTCCCCTCCATCTCCCTCCCCCTCCCCTCTCCCTCCCCCCTCTCTCTCCCTCCCCTCTCCATCTCCCTCCCCCCTCCTCTCTCTCCCCTCCTCCTCCCCTCCCCCTCCCCATCTCCCTCCCCTCCCTCTCTCCCTCCCCCTCTCCATCTCCCTCCCCTCTCCATCTCCCCCCCCTCCTCCCCCTCCCCTCTCTCCTCTCCCTCCCCCTCTCCATCTCCCTCCCCCTCCCTCTCCCCTCCCCTCTCCTCTCCCTCCCTCCCTCTCCTCTCTCTCTCCCCCTCTCCATCTCCCTCCCCCTCTCCTCTCCCTCCCCCTCCTCCCTCTCCCTCTCCCTCTCTCTCCCTCCCCTCCCCTCCTCTCCATCTCCCTCTCCTCTCCTCTCCCCCTCTCCTCTCCTCCTCCTCCCTCTCCATCTCTCCCCTCCCCTCTCCTCTCTCCTCTCTCTCCCTCCCCTCTCCATCTCCCTCTCCCTCTCCCTCCCCCTCTCCCTCTCCCTCTCCTCTCCATCTCCCTCCCCTCCCCTCCATCTCCCTCCCCTCTCCATCTCCCTCTCCCCTCCCCTCTCCCTCTCCCCCCCTCCATCTCCTCCCCCCTCTCCCCTCCCCTCTCCATCTCCCTCCCCTCCTCCATCCCTCCCCCTCTCCCCCTCCCCTCTCCCTCCCCTCTCCCTCTCCTCTCCCTCTCCCTCCCCCTCTCCTTCTCTCCCTCTCCCTCCCTCTCCCCCTCCCTCCCTCCCCCCTCCCCCTCCCTCCCCCCTCCATCTCCTCTCCCCATCTCCCTCCCCTCCCCTCTCCCTCCCCCTCTCCATCTCTCCCCCTCTCCCTCCCCCTCTCCCTCCCCCTCCCCTCTCCTCTCCTCTCCCCCTCTCCATCTCCCTCCCCCTCCCCCCTCCCCCTCTCCATCTCCTCCCCCTCTCCCTCTCCATCTCCCTCCCCTCTCCATCTCCCTCCCCCTCTCCATCTCCCTCCTCTCCTCCTCTCTCTCCTCTCCCTCCCCCTCTCCATCTCCCTCTCTCCTCTCCATCTCCCTCTCCTCTCCCTCTCCCTCCCCCCTCCCTCCCCTCCCCCTCCCCCTCTCCCCCTCCCTCCCCTCTCCATCTCCCTCTCCCCTCCCCCTCCCCCCTCCCTCCCCCTCCCCTCCCCCTCTCCCTCCCCCCTCCCCCTCCCCCTCCCCATCTCTCCTCCCCTCTCCTCTCCTCCCCTCTCCATCTCCCTCTCCCTCCCCTCTCCATCTCCCTCCCCCTCCCCTCCCCCTCCCTCTCCTCTCCCTCCCCCATCTCCTCCCCTCCCCCTCCCCCTCCCCTCTCCCCTCTCCTCCCCCTCTCCCTCTCCCTCCCCCTCTCTCCATCTCCCTCTCCCTCTCCCTCTCCCTCTCCTCTCCCTCTCCTCTCCCTCCCCCTCTCCATCTCCCTCTCCCTCTCCATCTCCCTCTCCTCTCCCTCCCCCTCTCCATCTCCCTCCCCCTCCCCCTCTCCATCTCCCCTCCCCTCTCCCTCCCCTCCCCTCTCCCTCCCCCTCTCCATCTCCCTCCCCCTCTCCCTCTCCTCTCCCTCCCCCTCTCCATCTCTCCTCTCCCTCTCCTCTCCCTCTCCCTCTCCTCTCTCTCCCCCTCTCCATCTCCCTCTCCCTCCCCTCTCCTCTCCATCCCCTCTCCCCTCCCCTCCTCCCTCCTCCCTCTCCATCTCCCTCCCATCTCCCTCTCCCTCCCCCTCCCCCTCTCCATCTCCCTCTCCCTCTCCATCTCCCTCTCCTCTCCCTCTCTCCTCTCCTCTCCCTCTCCCTCTCCATCTCCCTCTCCCTCCCCTCTCCATCTCCCTCCCCCTCTCCATCTCCCTCCCCTCTCCTCTCTCCCTCCCCTCCCCCTCTCCATCTCCCTCTCCCTCCCCCTCTTCCTCTCTCTCTTTTTTGTTGCTGTTAATAGTCATCTCTCCCCCCTCCCTGTGACCCTTCTCAAGGGGCCCACTCTCATCTGAGCTGGGCTGGAGCTTTTCTGCTCTGCTGTGTGTGTGTGTGTGTGTGTGTGTGTGAAGGCTGGGGGTGGGTGGGGGGATTTGGCAACTCCTTTGATCAGTAAAACATAAACAAGAGGGGGCTTTGTGTGGTGGGGAGAAGTGTTGAGTCAGGATAGAAAGGTCTCTGCTCTCTCTCTCTCTTTCTCTCCTCTCTCTCTCTGTCTACCCCCCCTCTCTCTCTCTCTCTCTCTCGCTCTCTCCTCTCTCTCTCTCTGTCTACCCCCCCTCTCTGTCTCTCTCTCTCTCTCTCTCTCTCTCTCTCTCTCTCTCTCTCTCGCTCTCTCCCCTCTCTCTCTCTGTCTACCCCCCTCTCTCTCTCTCTCTCTCTCTCTCTCTCTCTCCCTCTCTCTCTCTCTCTCTCTCTCTCTCTCTCGCTCTCTCTCTCTCTCTCTCCCCACTCTCTGTCTCTCTCTCTCTCTCTCTCTCTCTCCCCACTCTCTGTCTCTCTCCTCTCTCTCTCTCTCGGACTGGCTGCTGGGATAGAGAACAGAGCAGAGTAGACAGACAGACAGACAGGCTGAGAGCAGGTTGGCAACTTGGGATCAAATTAACACCTAATCAATGGGGAATAGCATGTCATCATTTTATACACAGCACAGAATGATGAACCACAACTTGAATATCATGCAGGATAATGAGAGGATTCTTTAACATTTGTTTTTACATTTAGTGGTTGAGTTTTTCAGTTGGTTGTTTCTCTGCTCTGTGGATTGGAATAATGACATCACTGTTGTGATTATGACATCACTGTTGTGATTATGACATCACTGTTGTGATTATGACATCACTGTTGTGATATATATGTAGTATGTTAGAGCCTTACAAATCCCAGTCTCCATGGAGGGCTCATTGGCATAAAGACAGAGAGTTTACAGAAGAGAGAGAGACAGAGAGAGACAGAGAGACAGAGAGACAGAGAGACAGAGAGAGAGAGAGAGAGAGAGAGAGACAGACAGACAGACAGACAGACAGACAGACAGACAGACAGACAGACAGACAGACAGACAGACAGACAGACAGCAGGGTATTGGGTCGTAGCTCAGACTGAGCCTTTGTCCAGTAGGTGAAGGCTTTGTAAATGTGGCGCCAGATTGTTAAAGGGCCTGAAGAGGCTGTTTACATCCCAAATGGCACCCTATTCCCTACATAGTGCACGACTACGCTATGGGCCCTGGTCAAAAGTAGTGCACTATGAAGGGGATAGGGTGCTGTTTGGGATTTAAATGCTGACACTGTGATGTCCAGGCCGCTTCCAGGAACACAAACCCCCTGCGCCGAGGCATAGGTCTGACCTTCCCTCCATCCAGAGGTATAGGACTGACCTTCCCTCCATCCAGAGGTATAGGACTGACCTTCCCTCCCTCCAGAGGTATAGGACTGACCTTCCCTCCCTCCAGAGGTATAGGACTGACCTTCCCTCCCTCCAGAGGTATAGGTCTGACCTTCCCTCCCTCCAGAGGTATAGGTCTGACCTTCCCTCCCTCCAGAGGTATAGGTCTGACCTTCCCTCCCTCCAGAAGTATAGGTCTGACCTTCCCTCCCTCCAGAGGTATAGGTCTGACCTTCCCTCCCTCCAGAGGTATAGGACTGACCTTCCCTCCATCATCAGCCCCCCTCCCTCTATCCCTCTATCCCTCCCTCCATCATCAGCCCCTCCCTCCCTCTATCCCTCTATCCCTCCCTCCATCATCAGCCCCTCACTCCATCCCTCCCTCCATCATCAGCCCCTCCCTCCCTCTATCCCTCTATCCCTCCATCCCTCCCTCCATCATCAGCCCCTCCCTCCCTCTATCCCTCTATCCCTCCCTCCATCATCAGCCCCTCCTCCTCTATCCCTCCATCCCTCCCTCCATCATCAGTTCCTCCCTCTATCCCTCCATCCCTCCCTCCATCATCAGCCCCTCCCTCTATCCCTCGAACCCCTTCCTCCATCATCAGCCCCTCCCTCTATCCCTCCATCCCTCCTCCCTCCATCATCAGCCCCTCACTCCATCCCTCCCTCCATCATCAGCCCCTCTATCCCTCCCTCCATTATCAGTCCCTCCCTCTATCCCTCCATCCCTCCCTCCATCATCAGTCCCTCCCTCTATCCCTCCATCCCTCCCTCCATCATCAGCCCCTCCCTCTATCCCTCCATCCCTCCCTCCATCATCAGCCCCTCCCTCTATCCCTCCATCCTTCCCTACATCATCAGTCCCTCCCTCCCTCCCTAAAGGGAAGCTCTATACAGTAGTTCAGTTTGTGGGGTTCCCTCCCTAAAGGGAAGCTCTATACAGTAGTTCAGTTTGTGGGGTTCCCTCCCTAAAGGGAAGCTCTATACAGTAGTTCAGTTTGTGGGGTTCCCTCCCTAAAGGGAAGCTCTATACAGTAGTTCAGTTTGTGGGGTTCCCTCCCCAGAGGGAAGCTCTATACAGTAGTTCAGTTTGTGGGGTTCCCTCCCTAAAGGGAACCTCTATACAGTAGTTCAGTTTGTGGGGTTCCCTCCCTAAAGGGAAGCTCTTTACAGTAGTTCAGTTTGTGGGGTTCCCTCCCTAAAGGGAAGCTCTATACAGTAGTTCAGTTTGTGGGGTTCCCTCCCTAAAGGGAAGCTCTATACAGTAGTTCAGTTTGTGGGGTTCCCTCCCTAAAGGGAAGCTCTATTCAGTAGTTCAGTCTGTGGGGTTCCCTCCCTCAAGGGAAGCTCTATACAGTAGTTCAGTTTGTGGGGTTCCCTCCCTAAAGGGAAGCTCTATACAGTAGTTCAGTTTGTGGGGTTCCCTCCCTAAAGGGAAGCTCTTTACAGTAGTTCAGTTTGTGGGGTTCCCTCCCTAAAGGGAAGCTCTATACAGTAGTTCAGTTTGTGGGGTTCCCTCCCTAAAGGGAAGCTCTATACAGTAGTTCAGTTTGTGGGGTTCCCTCCCTAAAGGGAAGCTCTATACAGTAGTTCAGTTTGTGGGGTTCCCTCCCTAAAGGGAAGCTCTATACAGTAGTTCAGTTTGTGGGGTTCCCTCCCTAAAGGGAAGCTCTATACAGTAGTTCAGTTTGTGGGGTTCCCTCCCTAAAGGGAAGCTCTTTACAGTAGTTCAGTTTGTGGGGTTCCCTCCCTAAAGGGAAGCTCTATACAGTAGTTCAGTTTGTGGGGTTCCCTCCCTAAAGGGAAGCTCTATACAGTAGTTCAGTTTGTGGGGTTCCCTCCCTAAAGGGAAGCTCTATACAGTAGTTCAGTTTGTGGGGTTCCCTCCTAAAGGGAAGCTCTATACAGTAGTTCAGTTTGTGGGGTTCCCTCCTAAAGGAAGCTCTATACAGTAGTTCAGTTTGTGGGGTTCCCTCCCTAAAGGGAAGCTCTAGTTCACAGTAGTTCAGTTTGTGGGGTTCCCTCCTAAAGGGAAGCTCTATACAGTAGTTCAGTTTGTGGGGTTCCCTCCCTAAAGGGAAGCTCTATACAGTAGTTCAGTTTGTGGGGTTCCCTCCCTAAAGGGAAGCTCTATACAGTAGTTCAGTTTGTGGGGTTCCCTCCCTAAAGGGAAGCTCTATACAGTAGTTCAGTTTGTGGGGTTCCCTCCTAAAGGGAAGCTCTATACAGTAGTTCAGTTTGTGGGGTTCCCTCCCTAAAGGGAAGCTCTATACAGTAGTTCAGTTTGTGGGGTTCCCTCCCTAAAGGGAAGCTCTATTACAGTAGTTCAGTTTGTGGGGTTCCCTCCCTCAAGTTCAGTTTGTGGGGTTCCTCCTAAAGGGAAGCTCTATACAGTAGTTCAGTTTGTGGGGTTCCCTCCCTAAAGGGAAGCTCTATAGTTCAGTAGTCCCTCCCAGTTACAGTAGTTCAGTTTGTGGGGTTCCCTCCCTAAAGGGAAGGTAGTTCAGTTTGTGGGGTTCCCTCC
The DNA here is from genome assembly GCF_034236695.1 of Oncorhynchus nerka. Lineage (NCBI taxonomy): Eukaryota > Metazoa > Chordata > Actinopteri > Salmoniformes > Salmonidae > Oncorhynchus > Oncorhynchus nerka. The sequence goes on from NW_027040360.1 coordinate 129,531, forward strand.
CTTTACAGTAAGTTTGTGGGGGGAAGCTCTATACAGTAGTTCAGTTTGTGGGGTTCCCTCCCTAAAGGGAAGCTCTATACAGTAGTTCAGTTTGTGGGGTTCCTCCTAAAGGGAAGCTCTATACAGTAGTTCAGTTTGTGGGGTTCCCTCCCTAAAGGGAAGCTCTATACAGTAGTTCAGTTTGTTTGGGGGTTCCCTCCCTAAAGGGAAGCTCTATACAGTAGTTCAGTTTGTGGGGTTCCCTCCCAGTAGTTCAAGGGAAGCTCTATACAGTAGTTCAGTTTGTGGGGTTCCCTCCCTAAAGGGAAGCTCTATACAGTAGTTCAGTTTGTGGGGTTCCCTCCCTAAAGGGAAGCTCTATACAGTAGTTCAGTTTGTGGGGTTCCCTCCCTAAAGGGAAGCTCTATACAGTAGTTCAGTTTGTGGGGTTTCCCTCCCAGTAGTTCAGTTTGTGGGGTTCCCTCCCTAAAGGGAAGCTCTATACAGTAGTTCAGTTTGTGGGGTTCCCTCCCTAAAGGGAAGCTCTATACAGTAGTTCAGTTTGTGGGGTTCCTCCCTAAAGGGAAGCTCTATACAGTAGTTCAGTTTGTGGGGGAGGGAAGCTCTATACAGTAGTTCAGTTTGTGGGGTTCCCTCCCTAAAGGGAAGCTCTATACAGTAGTTCAGTTTGTGGGGTTCCCTCCCAAAGGGAAGCTCTTTACAGTAGTTCAGTTTGTGGGGTTCCCTCCCTAAAGGGAAGCTCTATACAGTAGTTCAGTTTGTGGGGTTCCCTCCCTAAAGGGAAGCTCTATACAGTAGTTCAGTTTGTGGGGTTCCCTCCCCAAAGGGAAGCTCTTTACAGTAGTTCAGTTTGTGGGGTTCCCTCCTAAAGGGAAGCTCTATACAGTAGTTCAGTTTGTGGGGTTCCCTCCCTAAAGGGAAGCTCTTACAGTAGTTCAGTTTGTGGGGTTCCCTCCCTAAAGGGAAGCTCTTTACAGTAGTTCAGTTTGTGGGGTTCCCTCCCTAAAGGAAGCTCTTTACAGTAGTTCAGTTTGTGGGGTTCCCTCCCTAAAGGGAAGCTCTATACAGTAGTTCAGTTTGTATACAGTAGTTCAGTTTGTGGGGTTCCCTCCCTAAAAGGGAGTTCAGTTTGTGGGGTTCCCTCCTAAAGGGAAGCTCTACAGTAGTTCAGTTTGTGGGGTTCCCTCCTAAAGGGAAGCTCTATACAGTAGTTCAGTTTCTGGGGTTCCCTCCCTAGTTCAGTTTGTGGGGTTCCCTAAAGGGAAGCTCCTAAGTTTGTGGGGGGAAGCTCTATACAGTAGTTCAGTTTGTGGGGTTCCCTCCTAAAGGGAAGCTCTATACAGTAGTTCAGTTTGTGGGGTTCCCTCCCTAAAGGGAAGCTCTATACAGTAGTTCAGTTTGTGGGGTTCCCTCCCTAAAGGGAAGCTCTATACAGTAGTTCAGTTTGTGGGGTTCCCTAAAGGAAGCTCCTAAAGGGAAGCTCTATACAGTAGTTCAGTTTGTGGGGTTCCCTCCCTAAAGGGAAGCTCTATACAGTAGTTCAGTTTGTGGGGTTCCCTCCCTAAAGGGAAGCTCTATACAGTAGTTCAGTCTGTGGGGTTCCCTCCCTAAAGGGAAGCTCTATACAGTAGTTCAGTTTGTGGGGTTCCCTCCCCAGAGGGAAGCTCTATACAGTAGTTCAGTTTGTGGGGTTCCCTCCCTAAAGGGAAGCTCTATACAGTAGTTCAGTTTATCTCCAGGCACTGTAGTGTTATTCAGACGCCTCAGTAGTTAACCTCTGTCCAGAATGACTGCATTTTAGGGCACCACTATGGCACCGCAGATAGATGACGGCTTGAGAACGGTCAAAACAATGGCATGACACGACCTAGTGACAGACACCACATGGGATGGGTCGTTACCTCTAGGTATCTATAAACACCACGTGGGATGGGTCTTTACCTCTAGGTATCTATAAACACCACATGGGATGGGTCGTTACCTCTAGGTATCTATAAACACCACGTGGGATGGGTCGTTACCTCTAGGTATCTATAAACACCACATGGGATGGGTCGTATCCTCTAGGTATCTATAAACACCACATGGGATGGGTCGTAACCTCTAGGTATCTATAAACACCACATGGGATGGGTCGTATCCTCTAGGTATCTATAAACACCACATGGGATGGGTCGTTACCTCTAGCTATCTATAAACACCACGTGGGATGTGTCGTTACCTCTAGGTATCTATAAACACCACATGGGATGGGTCGTATCCTCTAGCTATCTATAAACACCACATGGGATGGGTCGTTACCTCTAGGTATCTATAAACACCACGTGGGATGGGTCGTTACCTCTTATCTATAAACACCACGTGGGATGGGTCGTTACCTCTTATCTATAAACACCACGTGGGATGGGTCGTTACCTCTTATCTATAAACACCACATGGGATGGGTCGTAACCTCTAGATATCTATAAACACCACGTGGGATGGGTCGTTACCTCTTATCTATAAACACCACATGGGATGGGTCGTATCCTCTAGGTATCTATAAACACCACATGGGATGTGTCGTTACCTCTAGCTATCTATAAACACCACGTGGGATGTGTCGTTACCTCTAGGTATCTATAAACACCACATGGGATGGGTCGTTACCTCTAGGTATCTATAAACACCACGTGGGATGGGTCGTTACCTCTAGCTATCTATAAACACCACATGGGATGGGTCGTTACCTCTTATCTATAAACACCACGTGGGATGGGTCGTTACCTCTTATCTATAAACACCACATGGGATGGGTCGTAACCTCTAGATATCTATAAACACCACGTGGGATGGGTCGTTACCTCTTATCTATAAACACCACATGGGATGGGTCGTTACCTCTAGCTATCTATAAACACCACATGGGATGGGTCGTTACCTCTAGGTATCTATAAACACCACGTGGGATGGGTCGTAACCTCTTATCTATAAACACCACGTGGGATGTGTCGTTACCTCTAGGTATCTATAAACACCACATGGGATGGGTCGTTACCTCTAGGTATCTATAAACAACACATGGGATGGGTCGTTACCTCTAGGTATCTATAAACACCACATGGGATGGGTCGTATCCTCTAGGTATCTATAAACACCACGTGGGATGGGTCGTTACCTCTAGGTATCTATAAACACCACCTGGGATGGGTCGTATCCTCTAGCTATCTATAAACACCACATGGGATGGGTCGTTACCTCTAGCTATCTATAAACACCACGTGGGATGTGTCGTTACCTCTAGGTATCTATAAACACCACATGGGATGGGTCGTTACCTCTAGGTATCTATAAACACCACGTGGGATGGGTCGTTACCTCTATCTATCTATAAACACCACATGGGATGGGTCGTTACCTCTAGGTATCTATAAACACCACCTGGGATGGGTCGTATCCTCTAGCTACCTATAAACACCACATGGGATGGGTCGTATCCTCTAGCTATCTATAAACACCACATGGGATGGGTCGTTACCTCTAGGTATCTATAAACACCACATGGGATGGGTCGTTACCTCTAGGTATCTATAAACACCACCTGGGATGGGTCGTATCCTCTAGGTATCTATAAACACCACGTGGGATGGGTCGTATCCTCTAGGTATCTATAAACACCACATGGGATGGGTCGTATCCTCTAGGTATCTATAAACACCACATGGGATGGGTCGTATCCTCTAGGTATCTATAAACACCATGTGGGATGGGTCATCCACTGATATAGACCATCATTTAGGCTACAGAGCTGTTCATGGTTTGAGGGCGTCTGCCACAGCCTCATAGGCTTCCATTATCTGGTCCAACCCGGCTTAAACTGGAACCTTTCCAGACATTTGTTGGAACTGTAAGTGACTCCTCATAAGTGACTCCTCATAAGTGACTCCTCATAAGTGACTTCTCATCAGTGACTCCTCATCAGTGACTCCTCATAAGTGACTATAAGTGACTCCTCATAAGTGACTCCTCATAAGTGACTCCTCATCAGTGACTCCTCATCAGTGACTCCTCATAAGTGACTCCTCATAAGTGACTCCTCATAAGTGACTCCTCATCAGTGACGGAGTCATAAGTGACTCCTCATAAGTGACTCCTCACACTAATTCCATGAAACTGACAGTAGAATTCTGCGAAGGCAAGGGAAGTTCATCATCAAACATGCTCATTTCGTTCAACTCTTCTCTTCTCTCTCTGTGCAGCCATCTGGACCAGTCGACCACCTGGCTGGACCCTCGTAAGGCCCTCCTACAGATGAACCAGGCCCCTCCCACCAGCCCTGTACCAGTCCAGCAACAGAACATCATGAGCCCCGCTAGTGGTCAGTACACGCTCACACACACTCGGACAGAAACTCACAGTCGGACACAGACTCACAGTCGGACACAGACTCACAGTCGGACACGGACTCACAGTCGGACACGGACTCACAGTCGGACACGGACTCACAGTCGGACACAGACTCACACAGTCGGACACAGACTCACACAGTCGGACACAGACTCACACAGTCGGACACAGACTCACACAGTCGGACACAGACTCACACAGTCGGACACAGACTCACACAGTCGGACACAGACTCACACAGTCGGACACAGACTCACACAGTCGGACACAGACTCACAGTCGGACACAGACTCACACAGTCGGACACAGACTCACAGTCGGACACAGACTCACACAGTCGGACACAGACTCACAGTCGGACACAGACTCACACAGTCGGACACAGACTCACACAGTCGGACACAGACTCACACAGTCGGACACAGACTCACAGTCGGACACAGACTCACACAGTCGGACACAGACTCACAGTCGGACACAGACTCACACAGTCGGACACAGACTCACACAGGCAGCCCTGTACCAGTCCAGCAGCAGTGCATCATGAGTCCCGATCAGTGTATTCATAGAGTTAAACTAAAGGTAATGGATTAGATCTCAGACCGCCTGAAGGGTTAGATCTCTGGAGGGGGGTGGGTGGGGTGTTGATGGTACATTAGGCCTGAAGGGTTAGATCTCTGGAGGGGGGTGGGTGGGGTGTTGATGGTACATTAGGCCTGAAGGGTTAGATCTCTGGAGGGGGGTGGGTGGGGTGTTGATGGTACATTAGGCTGGAAGATGCTACAAGGTGCTACTTTGTTAAATAACTATGGCTGTGGAGTCTTAAATAACTATGGCTGTGGAGTCTTAAATAACTATGGCTGTTCAGTCTTAAATAACTATGGCTGTTCAGTCTTAAATAACTATGGCTGTGGAGTCTTAAATAACTATGGCTGTTCAGTCTTAAATAACTATGGCTGTTCAGTCTTAAATAACTATGGCTGTTCAGTCTTAAATAACTATGGCTGTTCAGTCTTAAATAACTATGGCTGTTCAGTCTTAAATAACTATGGCTGTTCAGTCTTAAATAACTATGGCTGTTCAGTCCTAAATAACTATGGCTGTTCAGTCTTAAATAACTATGGCTGTGGAGTCTTAAATAACTATGGCTGTTCAGTCTTAAATAACTATGGCTGTGGAGTCTTAAATAACTATGGCTGTTCAGTCTTAAATAACTATGGCTGTTCAGTCTTAAATAACTATGGCTGTTCAGTCTTAAATAACTATGGCTGTTCAGTCTTAAATAACTATGGCTGTTCAGTCTTAAATAACTATGGCTGTTCAGTCTTAAATAACTATGGCTGTTCAGTCTTAAATAACTATGGCTGTTCAGTCTTAAATAACTATGGCTGTTCAGTCTTAAATAACTATGGCTGTTCAGTCTTAAATAACTATGGCTGTTCAGTCTTAAATAACTATGGCTGTTCAGTCTTAAATAACTATGGCTGTTCAGTCTTAAATAACTATGGCTGTTCAGTCTTAAATAACTATGGCTGTTCAGTCTTAAATAACTATGGCTGTTCAGTCTTAAATAACTATGGCTGTTCAGTCTTAAATAACTATGGCTGTTCAGTCTTAAATAACTATGGCTGTTCAGTCTTAAATAACTATGGCTGTTCAGTCTTAAATAACTATGGCTGTTCAGTCTTAAATAACTATGGCTGTTCAGTCTTAAATAACTATGGCTGTTCAGTCTTAAATAACTATGGCTGTTCAGTCTTAAATAACTATGGCTGTTCAGTCTTAAATAACTATGGCTGTTCAGTCTTAAATAACTATGGCTGTTCAGTCTTAAATAACTATGGCTGTTCAGTCTTAAATAACTATGGCTGTTCAGTCTTAAATAACTATGGCTGTTCAGTCTTAAATAACTATGGCTGTTCAGTCTTAAATAACTATGGCTGTTCAGTCTTAAATAACTATGGCTGTTCAGTCTTAAATAACTATGGCTGTTCAGTCTTAAATAACTATGGCTGTTCAGTCTTAAATAACTATGGCTGTTCAGTCTTAAATAACTATGGCTGTTCAGTCTTAAATAACTATGGCTGTTCAGTCTTAAATAACTATGGCTGTTCAGTCTTAAATAACTATGGCTGTTCAGTCTTAAATAACTATGGCTGTTCAGTCTTAAATAACTATGGCTGTTCAGTCTTAAATAACTATGGCTGTTCAGTCTTAAATAACTATGGCTGTTCAGTCTTAAATAACTATGGCTGTTCAGTCTTAAATAACTATGGCTGTGGAGTCTTACACTCTTAGAAATTATTCAGCTCCCCCTGTAGAAGAACCCTTTGAAGAACCCTTTTTGGTTTCCGGTAGAACTTTTTGGGTTCCAAGTAGAACCCTTTAGGGTTCCATGTAGAACCCTTTCTACTGAAGGTTCTACATGGAACCCTTTTGGAACCTTTTTTCCCTAAGAGTGTACCAAACCACATGGTTGATGGGGAACCATGAGCTATTATCATTTATTTTAACCTACTAGACAACAAAAAAAACACTCTAACCACTAGGCTACCTGCTCTAACCACTAGGCTACCTGCTCTAACCACTAGGCTACCTGCTCTAACCACTAGGCTACCACTAGGCTACCTGCTCTAACCACTAGGCTACCTGCTCTAACCACTAGGCTACCACTAGGCTACCTGCTCTAACCACTAGGCTACCACTAGGCTACCTGCTCTAACCACTAGGCTACTATGCTAGCCCGCACCTCTCCTAACCAGGTGTTCTACTCTGCTAGCCAGCACCTCTCCTAACCAGGTGTTCTACTCTGCTAGCCAGCACCTCTCCTAACCAGGTGTTCTACTCTGCTAGCCAGCACCTCTCCTAACCAGGTGTTCTACTCTGCTAGCCAGCACCTCTCCTAACCAGGTGTTCTACTCTGCTAGCCAGCACCTCTCCTAAACAGTTGTGTGTTTCTTTCGCCTCTAGCTGTATACCATATGTATCCTGTACATACAACTAATACAACTGTAAACTCATGTTAGTGAGCTGCCTCAGATAGTGTCCTGGTGAGCTTCTTCCCAGGTGGGGTTAGAGAGTTGGAACAATAATAGTTTTCAACATGTTTGTGCGTTGGTGATTGGCACGTTTATCTGTCGTCACTGGCAACCGCTACCAACCACGGCTATGGTTAGTACTTCAGAACAGGTTCTAGGTTTTTCTGTTAGTGGGTCCAATTGTTATTTTGACCTTCTATTCACCTACATCAGTATGACAGCACTCACAGAGCTTCTATTATTTTAACATCTCAACAGTGGTGGCTTTGTTCATATACTATATTCTATGGTCATTTAAATATCTATGGCTGTGGGCGGCAGGGTAGCCTAGTGGTTAGAGCGTTGGACTAGTAACCGGAAGGTTGCAAGTTCAAATCCCCGAGCTGACAAGGTACAAATCTGTCGTTCTGCCCCTGCCCCTTGAAAATAAGACTTTGTTCTTAACTGACTTGCCTAGTAAAATAAAGGTAAAATAAAATATATTTTGAAACAGATGTTTAACACACCCATCCGAATGACTTTCTGTTTCAGTCTTTATTGGTGCGTTTTCCTGTAACTAGCTGTTTCTGATCAGTATCATCCTGTGATGCAACCCTGCATCCACACACTGTATGTAACCTCCCTGTCCTCCCTAAGGTCCTCTCCCTGCATCCACACACTGTATGCCTGGGAACTTAGTCACTTTCCCCCTCCTCCCACGCACACCCTGCCTGTCCAGCTCCAGCCTAACCTCTCTGTCCTCTCTAAGGTCCTCTCCCTGCCTGTCCAGCTCCAGCCTAATCTCCCTGTCCTCTCTAAGGTCCCTCCCTGCCTGTCCAGCTCCAGCCTAACCTCCCTGTCCTCTCCCTGCCTGTCCAGCTCCAGCCTAATCTCCCTGTCCTCTCTAAGTTACTCTCCCTGCCTGTCCAGGTCCAGCCTAACCCCCCTGTCCTCTCCCTGCCTGTCCAGCTCCAGCCTAACCTCCCTGTCCTCTCTAAGGGCTTCTCCCTGCCTGTCCAGGTCCAGCCTAACCTCCCTGTCCTCTCTAAGGGCTTCTCCCTGCCTGTCCAGGTCCAGCCTAACCCCCCTGTCCTCTCTAAGGTACTCTCCCTGCCTGTCCAGGTCCAGCCTAACCCCCCTATCCTCTCCCTGCCTGTCCAGCTCCAGCCTAACCTCTCTGTCCTCTCTAAGGTCCTCTCCCTGACTGCTGGGAACAGGCCGTAACCTCAGAGGGAGAGGTCTACTACATCAACCACAAGAACAAAACCACCTCTTGGCTCGACCCGCGCCTCGACCCGCGCCTCGACCCGCGCCTCGACCCGCGCTACGGTGAGAAAACACTCACATCTCTCAATTCTGTAATGGTCACCTCTCAGCCTGTTAGGTAACACTTTACACATTGGTCGTATTCTTGTCAAGTAACACTGCTATTACTTTAATATTAACCTTTTGTTACATAGTAGTCCTTTAGTATTCCTTTAGTACTCCTTTAGTATTCCTTTAGTAGTCCTTTAGTATTCCTGTAGTACACCTTTAGTATTCCTTTAGTATTGATTTAGTAGTCCTTTAGTATTCCTTTAGTATTCATGTAGTACTCCTTTAGTATTCCTTTAGTATTCATTTAGTACTCCTTTAGTACTCCTTTAGTACTCCTTTAGTATTCCTTTAGTACTCCTTTAGTACTCCTTTAGTATTCCTTTAGTATTCCTTTAGTATTCCTTTAGTACTCCTCTAGTATTCCTTTAGTATTACTTTAGTACTCCTTTAGTACTCCTTTAGTATTCCTTTAGTACTCCTCTAGTATTCCTTTATTATTCCTTTAGTACTCGTTTAGTACTCCTCTAGTATTCCTTTAGTACTCGTTTAGTACTCGTTTAGTACTCCTCTAGTATTCCTTTAGTATTCCTTTAGTACTCGTTTAGTATTCCTTTAGTACTCCTTTAGTACTCCTCTAGTATTCCTTTAGTACTCGTTTAGTACTCGTTTAGTACTCCTCTAGTATTCCTTTAGTACTCCTTTAGTACTCATTTAGTACTCCTCTAGTATTCCTTTAGTATTCCTTTAGTACTCGTTTAGTAGTCCTTTAGTATTCCTTTAGTACTCCTTTAGTATTACTTTAGTACTCCTTTAGTATTCCTTTAGTATTCATTTAGTACTCCTTTAGTATTCCTTTAGTATTCATTTAGTACTCCTTTAGTACTCCTTTAGTACTCCTTTAGTATTCCTTTAGTATTCCTTTAGTACTCCTTTAGTATTCATTTAGTATTCCTTTAGTATTCCTTTAGTACTCCTTTAGTATTCCTTTAGTACTCCTCTAGTATTCCTTTAGTACTACTTTAGTACTACTTTAGTATTAACCTTTTGTTACATAGTATTCCTTTAGTATTCCTTTAGTACTCCTTTAATACTCCTTTAGTACTACTTTAGTATTAACCCTTTGTTACATAGTACTCCTTTAGTACTCCTTTAGTACTCCTTTAGTATTCCCTTAGTACTCATTTAGTACTCCTTTAGTACTCCTTTAGTACTACTTTAGTATTAACCTTTTGTTACATAGTATTCCTTTAGTACTCCTTTAGTATTACTTTAGTACTCCTTTAGTATTCCTTTAGTACTCCTTTAGTATTCCTTTAGTATTCATTTAGTACTCCTTTAGTACTCCTTTAGTACTCCTTTAGTATTCCTTTAATACTCCTTTAGTATTCATTTAGTATTCCTTTAGTATTCCTTTAGTACTCCTTTAGTATTCCTTTAGTACTCCTCTAGTATTCCTTTAGTACTCCTTTAGTACTCCTTTAGTATTCCTTTAGTACTCCTCTAGTATTCCTTTAGTACTCGTTTAGTACTCCTCTAGTATTCCTTTAGTATTCCTTTAGTACTCGTTTAGTACTCCTCTAGTATTCCTTTAGTATTCCTTTAGTACTCGTTTAGTACTCCTCTAGTATTCCTTTAGTATTCCTTTAGTACTCGTTTAGTATTCCTCTAGTATTCCTTTAGTACTCGTTTAGTATTCCTTTATTATTCCTTTAGTACTACTTTAGTATTAACCTTTTGTTACATAGTATTCCTTTAGTACTCCTTTAGTATTCCTTTAGTACTCCTTTAGTACTCCTTTAGTACTACTTTTGTATTAACCTTTTGTTACATAGTATTCTTTTAGTATTCCTTTAGTATTAACCCTTTGTTACATAGTACTCCTTTAGTACTCCTTTAGTACTCCTTTAGTATTCCTTTAGTACTCCTTTAGTACTCCTTTAGTACTACTTTAGTATTAACCTTTTGTTACATAGTATTCCTTTAGTACTCCTTTAGTACTACTTTAGTACTACTTTAGTATTAACCTTTTGTTACATAGTATTCCTTTAGTACTCCTTTAGTACTCCTTTAGTACTCCTTTAGTATTAACCTTTTGTTACATAGTATTCCTTTAGTATTCCTTTAGTATTCCTTTAGTACTCCTTTAGTATTCCTTTAGTACTCCTTTAGTATTCCTTTAGTACTCCTTTAGTACTCCTTTAGTACTCCTTTTGTATTCACGCTGGACACAACCATGATTAAACTCACTTTAATTCAATAGCCAGTCACAGTTCATTTCCCTGTGAGACCATATCGTTCTGCCTGCAGTGACTAGTCAGACTATGACATCATCTTTCTAACCACATGTCAACATCCCCTCTTGGCCCACTGCTACTGCACGGCTTCACGGAGTCTGGGAGAGCAGCAGCAACAACAACACGTTTTTACAGGGCCCCTTAAGCAATCTTCCAGTCATTTCCAATTGATTCACTGTATTGAAAGTCGTTGGGAGGAGTTTGGACAGCACACACAGCTCTCCGTATAGTCCAGAACTCAGACTGCGGCTACGTTTTAGTATTTAAGTGTTAGGCCTAGTCGTTAGCCATTTCAGTGTTTGAGCAAGAGCTGAGTTAGCCCTTAGCTAATCCTTGGGGCTGACTTAATGTGTGTGTGGTTGAAAGTGCTGCAGCCTCTGGTGGCCTGGTGAGCTGTGGTGTGGGGCGTTCTCTCCAGCCATGGGATTTAGCTATATGGCGACAGTCACAGGAACGTGGGTTGCTGCTCAGTAGAGGTTGACACAGGAAGAGAACCACCTTCGGGTCGCGTGGGGTCGCGTGTGATTCTGGTTATAGTTCTCGAGTCAAGTTTGGGACAGGATGGGACAGGATATGACAGGATTAACAGTCCACAGGAAGGCAGTACAGGAATACTTATCAACATAGTTGTTTTGGGGTTGAAATATGTCGTGTAGAGCATTTAATTAAGAAAACAGTTGTGTAGGGTTTTTAAAAAATAAAACAAAATGAACGGTCATTCCCCCCCTTCGCCCCATCTGTTGGCTCATTCTTGTGCCTCGCTCCAGTTGTAGGCAGTCACTAGGCTACCTCAGACACCAACAGACGTCAGTGGGCTAAATGATTAAGCCTTCAATAGAGGATGTTGCAACAACTCGTCTCAGCCAAGGAGCCGTTAGCATAGCTTCATGTGATGGAGTTGTCTTTGACAACGAAGGAACCAAGTACATGAGGGTCAAGGGACACGAGGCCTGCTTGTGGCATAGCTGCTCTACTCCTAACAACTTTAACATCAAACACAAGTGTTTAACTTGTGCTTGAAACCTTAACTAAACCCGTCTGAGGTGAAGAGTGAAATGAACATAGATTTACTTATGCAGTACTGCCACTTACATTCATGTTGTCAATGTTCATATGTGCTCAGGGGTCAGGGGTCAGCTGTAGACTACAGTTTAATGTGCTCAGGGGTCAGGGGTCAGCGGTAGACTACAGTGTAATGTGCTCAGGGGTCAGGGGTCAGCGGTAGACTACAGTGTAATGTGCTCAGGGGTCAGCTGTAGACTACAGTTTAATGTGCTCAGGGGTCAGGGGTCAGCTGTAGACTACAGTGTAATGTGCTCAGGGGTCAGGGGTCAGCTGTAGACTACAGTTTAATGTGCTCAGGGGTCAGGGGTCAGCTGTAGACTACAGTGTAATGTGCTCAGGGGTCAGGGGTCAGCTGTAGACTACAGTGTAATGTGCTCAGGGGTCAGCGGTAGACTACAGTTTAATGTGCTCAGGGGTCAGCTGTAGACTACAGTTTAATGTGCTCAGGGGTCAGCTGTAGACTACAGTTTAATGTGCTCAGGGGTCAGCTGTAGACTACAGTTTAATGTGCTCAGGGGTCAGCGGTAGACTACAGTTTAATGTGCTCAGGGGTCAGCTGTAGACTACAGTTTAATGTGCTCAGGGGTCAGCTGTAGACTACAGTTTAATGTGCTCAGGGGTCAGCGGTAGACTACAGTTTAATGTGCTCAGGGGTCAGCTGTAGACTACAGTTTAATGTGCTCAGGGGCTCAGACTACAGTTTAATGTGCTCAGGGGTCAGCTGTAGACTACAGTTTAATGTGCTCAGGGGTCAGCTGTAGACTACAGTTTAATGTGCTCAGGGGTCAGCTGTAGACTACAGTTTAATGTGCTCAGGGGTCAGCTGTAGACTACAGTTTAATGTGCTCAGGGGTCAGCTGTAGACTACAGTTTAATGTGCTCAGGGGGGGTCAGCTGTAGACTACAGTTTAATGTGCTCAGGGGTCAGCTGTAGACTACAGTTTAATGTGCTCAGGGGTCAGGGGTCAGCTGTAGACTACAGTTTAATGTGCTCAGGGGTCAGCTGTAGACTACAGTTTAATGTGCTCAGGGGTCAGACTACAGTTTAAGACTCAGGGTCAGTTTAAGTTTGTGCTCAGGGGTCAGCTGTAGACTACAGTTTAATGTGCTCAGGGTCAGCGGTAGACTACAGTTTAATGTGCTCAGGGGTCAGCGGTAGACTACAGTTTAATGTGCTCAGGGGTCAGCTGTAGACTACAGTTTAATGTGCTCAGGGGTCAGCTGTAGACTACAGTTTAATGTGCTCAGGGGTCAGGGGTCAGCTGTAGACTACAGTTTAATGAGCTCAGGGGTCAGCTGTAGACTACAGTTTAATGTGCTCAGGGGTCAGGGGTCAGCTGTAGACTACAGTTTAATGTGCTCTGAGGTCAGCTGTAGACTACAGTTTAATGTGCTCAGGGTGACTCAGTTTAATGTGCTCAGGGTCAGCTGTAGACTACAGTTTAATGTGCTCAGGGGTCAGCTGTAGACTACAGTTTAATGAGCTCAGGGGTCAGGGGTCAGCTGTAGACTACAGTTTAATGAGCTCAGGGGTCAGCTGTAGACTACAGTTTAATGTGCTCAGGGGTCAGGGGTCAGCTGTAGACTACAGTTTAATGTGCTCTGAGGTCAGCTGTAGACTACAGTTTAATGTGCTCAGGGGTCAGCTGTAGACTACAGTTTAATGTGCTCAGGGGTCAGCTGTAGACTACAGTTTATGTGCTCAGGGGTCAGCTGTAGACTACAGTGTAATGTGCTCAGGGGTCAGCTGTAGACTACAGTTTAATGTGCTCAGGGTCAGCTGTAGACTACAGTTTAATGTGCTCAGGGGTCAGCTGTAGACTACAGTTTAATGTGCTCAGGGGTCAGCTGTAGACTACAGTTTAATGTGCTCAGGGGTCAGCTGTAGACTACAGTTTAATGTGCTCAGGGGTCAGCTGTAGACTACAGTTTAATGTGCTCTGGGGTCAGCTGTAGACTACAGTTTAATGTGCTCAGGGGTCAGCTGTAGACTACAGTGTAGTGTGCTCTGAGGTCAGCTGTAGACTACAGTTTAGTGTGCTCAGGGGTCAGCTGTAGACTACAGTTTAGTGTGCTCAGGGGTCAGCTGTAGACTACAGTTTAATGTGCTCAGAGGTCAGGGGTCAGCTGTAGACTACAGTTTAATGTGCTCAGGGGTCAGGGGTCAGCTGTAGACTACAGTTTAATGTGCTCAGGGGTCAGCTGTAGACTACAGTTTAATGTGCTCAGGGGTCAGCTGTAGACTACAGTTTAATGTGCTCAGGGGTCAGCTGTAGACTACAGTTTAATGTGCTCAGGGGTCAGCTGTAGACTACAGTTTAATGTGCTCAGGGGTCAGCGGTAGACTACAGTTTAATGTGCTCAGGGGTCAGCTGTAGACTACAGTTTAATGTGCTCAGGGGTCAGCTGTAGACTACAGTTTAATGTGCTCAGGGGTCAGCGGTAGACTACAGTTTAATGTGCTCAGGGGTCAGGGGTCAGCTGTAGACTACAGTTTAATGAGCTCAGGGGTCAGCTGTAGACTACAGTTTAATGTGCTCAGGGGTCAGGGGTCAGCTGTAGACTACAGTTTAATGTGCTCTGAGGTCAGCTGTAGACTACAGTTTAATGTGCTCAGGGGTCAGCGGTAGACTACAGTTTAATGTGCTCAGGGGTCAGCTGTAGACTACAGTTTAATGTGCTCAGGGGTCAGCTGTAGACTACAGTTTAATGTGCTCAGGGGTCAGCGGTAGACTACAGTTTAATGTGCTCAGGGGTCAGCGGTAGACTACAGTTTAATGTGCTCAGGGGTCAGCTGTAGACTACAGTTTAATGTGCTCAGGGGTCAGCTGTAGACTACAGTTTAATGTGCTCAGGGGTCAGGGGTCAGCTGTAGACTACAGTTTAATGAGCTCAGGGGTCAGCTGTAGACTACAGTTTAATGTGCTCAGGGGTCAGGGGTCAGCTGTAGACTACAGTTTAATGTGCTCTGAGGTCAGCTGTAGACTACAGTTTAATGTGCTCAGGGGTCAGCTGTAGACTACAGTTTAATGTGCTCAGGGGTCAGCTGTAGACTACAGTTTAATGTGCTCAGGGGTCAGCTGTAGACTACAGTTTAATGAGCTCAGGGGTCAGGGGTCAGCTGTAGACTACAGTTTAATGAGCTCAGGGGTCAGCTGTAGACTACAGTTTAATGTGCTCAGGGGTCAGCTGTAGACTACAGTTTAATGTGCTCAGGGGTCAGCTGTAGACTACAGTTTAATGTGCTCAGGGGTCAGCTGTAGACTACAGTGTAGTGTGCTCAGGGGTCAGCTGTAGACTACAGTTTAATGTGCTCAGGGGTCAGCTGTAGACTACAGTTTAATGTGCTCAGGGGTCAGCTGTAGACTACAGTTTAATGTGCTCAGGGGTCAGCTGTAGACTACAGTTTAATGTGCTCTGGGGTCAGCTGTAGACTACAGTTTAATGTGCTCAGGGGTCAGCTGTAGACTACAGTTTAATGTGCTCTGGGGTCAGCTGTAGACTACAGTTTAATGTGCTCAGGGGTCAGCTGTAGACTACAGTGTAGTGTGCTCTGAGGTCAGCTGTAGACTACAGTTTAGTGTGCTCAGGGGTCAGCTGTAGACTACAGTTTAGTGTGCTCAGGGGTCAGCTGTAGACTACAGTGTAGTGTGCTCTGAGGTCAGTTGTAGACTACAGTGTAGTGTGCTCAGGGGTCAGCTGTAGACTACAGTGTAGTGTGCTCAGGGGTCAGCTGTAGACTACAGTGTAATGTGCTCAGGGGTCAGCTGTAGACTACAGTTTAATGTGCTCAGGGGTCAGCTGTAGACTACAGTTTAATGTGCTCATGGGTCAGCTGTAGACTACAGTTTAATGTGCTCAGGGGTCAGCTGTAGACTAGACTACCGTTTAATGTGCTCAGGGGTCAGCTGTAGACTAGACTACCGTTTAATGTGCTCAGGGGTCAGCTGTAGACTAGACTACCGTTTAGTGTGCTCAGGGGTCAGCTGTAGACTAGACTACCGTTTAATGTGCTCAGGGGTCAGCTGTAGACTACAGTGTAATGTGCTCAGGGGTCAGCTGTAGACTACAGTTTAATGTGCTCAGGGGTCAGCTGTAGACTACAGTTTAATGTGCTCAGGGGTCAGCTGTAGACTACAGTTTAATGTGCTCAGGGGTCAGCTGTAGACTACAGTGTAGTGTGCTCTGAGGTCAGCTGTAGACGACAGTTTTATGTGCTCAGGGGTCAGCTAAGACTACAGTGTAATGTGCTCAGGGGTCAGCTGTAGACTACAGTGTAATGTGCTCAGGGGTCAGCTGTAGACTACAGTTTAATGTGCTCAGGGGTCAGCTGTAGACTACAGTGTAATGTGCTCAGGGGTCAGCTGTAGACTACAGTTTAATGTGCTCAGGGGTCAGCTGTAGACTACAGTTTAATGTGCTCAGAGGTCAGCTGTAGACTACAGTGTAATGTGCTCAGGGGTCAGCTGTAGACTACAGTTTAATGTGCTCAGAGGTCAGCTGTAGACTAGTGTAATGTGCTCAGGGGTCAGCTGTAGACTACAGTTTAATGTGCTCAGGGGTCAGCTGTAGACTACAGTTTAATGTGCTCAGGGGTCAGCTGTAGACTACAGTTTAATGTGCTCAGGGGTCAGCTGTAGACCACAGTTTAATGTGCTCAGGGGTCAGCTGTAGACTACAGTGTAATGTGCTCAGGGGTCAGCTGTAGACTACAGTTTAATGTGCTCAGAGGTCAGCTGTAGACTAGTGTAATGTGCTCAGGGGTCAGCTGTAGACTACAGTGTAGTGTGCTCTGAGGTCAGTTGTAGACTACAGTGTAGTGTGCTCAGGGGTCAGCTGTAGACTACAGTGTAGTGTGCTCAGGGGTCAGCTGTAGACTACAGTGTAATGTGCTCAGGGGTCAGCTGTAGACTACAGTTTAATGTGCTCAGGGGTCAGCTGTAGACTACAGTTTAATGTGCTCAGGGGTCAGCTGTAGACTACAGTTTAATGTGCTCTGGGGTCAGCTGTAGACTACAGTTTAATGTGCTCAGGGGTCAGCTGTAGACTACAGTTTAATGTGCTCTGGGGTCAGCTGTAGACTACAGTTTAATGTGCTCAGGGGTCAGCTGTAGACTACAGTGTAGTGTGCTCTGAGGTCAGCTGTAGACTACAGTTTAGTGTGCTCAGGGGTCAGCTGTAGACTACAGTTTAGTGTGCTCAGGGGTCAGCTGTAGACTACAGTGTAGTGTGCTCTGAGGTCAGTTGTAGACTACAGTGTAGTGTGCTCAGGGGTCAGCTGTAGACTACAGTGTAGTGTGCTCAGGGGTCAGCTGTAGACTACAGTGTAATGTGCTCAGGGGTCAGCTGTAGACTACAGTTTAATGTGCTCAGGGGTCAGCTGTAGACTACAGTTTAATGTGCTCATGGGTCAGCTGTAGACTACAGTTTAATGTGCTCAGGGGTCAGCTGTAGACTAGACTACCGTTTAATGTGCTCAGGGGTCAGCTGTAGACTAGACTACCGTTTAATGTGCTCAGGGGTCAGCTGTAGACTAGACTACCGTTTAGTGTGCTCAGGGGTCAGCTGTAGACTAGACTACCGTTTAATGTGCTCAGGGGTCAGCTGTAGACTACAGTTTAATGTGCTCAGGGGTCAGGGGTCAGCTGTAGACTACAGTTTAATGTGCTCTGAGGTCAGCTGTAGACTACAGTGTAATGTGCTCAGGGGTCAGCTGTAGACTACAGTTTAATGTGCTCAGGGGTCAGCTGTAGACTACAGTTTAATGTGCTCAGGGGTCAGCTGTAGACTACAGTTTAATGTGCTCAGGGGTCAGCTGTAGACTACAGTGTAGTGTGCTCAGGGGTCAGCTGTAGACTACAGTTTAATGTGCTCAGGGGTCAGCTGTAGACTACAGTGTAGTGTGCTCTGAGGTCAGCTGTAGACGACAGTTTTATGTGCTCAGGGGTCAGCTAAGACTACAGTGTAATGTGCTCAGGGGTCAGCTGTAGACTACAGTGTAATGTGCTCAGGGGTCAGCTGTAGACTACAGTTTAATGTGCTCAGGGGTCAGCTGTAGACTACAGTGTAATGTGCTCAGGGGTCAGCTGTAGACTACAGTTTAATGTGCTCAGGGGTCAGCTGTAGACTACAGTTTAATGTGCTCAGAGGTCAGCTGTAGACTACAGTGTAATGTGCTCAGGGGTCAGCTGTAGACTACAGTTTAATGTGCTCAGAGGTCAGCTGTAGACTAGTGTAATGTGCTCAGGGGTCAGCTGTAGACTACAGTTTAATGTGCTCAGGGGTCAGCTGTAGACTACAGTTTAATGTGCTCAGGGGTCAGCTGTAGACTACAGTTTAATGTGCTCAGGGGTCAGCTGTAGACCACAGTTTAATGTGCTCAGGGGTCAGCTGTAGACTACAGTGTAATGTGCTCAGGGGTCAGCTGTAGACTACAGTTTAATGTGCTCAGAGGTCAGCTGTAGACTAGTGTAATGTGCTCAGGGGTCAGCTGTAGACTACAGTTTAATGTGCTCAGGGGTCAGCTGTAGACTACAGTTTAATGTGCTCAGGGGTCAGCTGTAGACTACAGTTTAATGTGCTCAGGGGTCAGCTGTAGACTACAGTTTAATGTGCTGCGAGGTCAGCTGTAGACTACAGTTTAATGTGCTCAGGGGTCAGCTGTAGACTACAGTTTAATGTGTTCAGGGGTCAGCTGTAGACCACAGTTTAATGTGCTCAGGGGTCAGCTGTAGACTACAGTGTAATGTGCTCAGGGGTCAGGGGTCAGCTGTAGACTACAGTTTAATGTGCTCAGAGGTCAGCTGTAGACTACAGTTTAATGTGCTCAGAGGTCAGGGGTCAGCTGTAGACCACAGTTTAATGTGCTCAGAGGTCAGCTGTAGACTACAGTTTAATGTGCTCAGAGGTCAGGGGTCAGCTGTAGACTACAGTTTAATGTGCTCAGGGGTCAGGGGTCAGCTGTAGACTACAGTTTAATGTGCTCAGGGGTCAGCTGTAGACTACAGTTTAATGTGCTCAGGGGTCAGCTGTAGACTACAGTTTAATGTGCTCAGAGGTCAGCTGTAGACTACAGTGTAATGTGCTCAGGGGTCAGCTGTAGACTACAGTTTAATGTGCTCAGGGGTCAGCTGTAGACTACAGTTTAATGTGCTCAGGGGTCAGCTGTAGACTACAGTTTAATGTGCTCAGGGGTCAGCTGTAGACTACAGTTTAATGTGCTCAGGGGTCAGCTGTAGACTACAGTTTAATGTGCTCAGGGGTCAGGGGTCAGCTGTAGACTACAGTGTAATGTGCTCAGGGGTCAGCTGTAGACTACAGTGTAATGTGCTCAGGGGTCAGCTGTAGACTACAGTGTAATGTGCTCAGGGGTCAGCTGTAGACTACAGTTTAATGTGCTCAGGGGTCAGCTGTAGACTACAGTTTAATGTGCTCAGGGGTCAGCTGTAGACTACAGTGTAATGTGCTCAGGGGTCAGCTGTAGACTACAGTGTAATGTGCTCAGGGGTCAGCTGTAGACTACAGTTTAATGTGCTCAGGGGTCAGCTGTAGACTACAGTGTAGTGTGCTCAGGGGTCAGCTGTAGACTACAGTTTAATGTGCTCAGGGGTCAGCTGTAGACTACAGTTTAATGTGCTCAGGGGTCAGCTGTAGACTACAGTGTAATGTGCTCAGGGGTCAGCTGTAGACTACAGTTTAATGTGCTCAGGGGTCAGCTGTAGTCTACAGTTTAATGTGCTCAGGGGTCAGGGGTCAGCTGTAGACTACAGTTTAATGTGCTCAGGGGTCAGCTGTAGACTACAGTTTAATGTGCTCAGGGGTCAGGGGTCAGCTGTAGACTACAGTGTAATGTGCTCAGGGGTCAGCTGTAGACTACAGTTTAATGTGCTCAGGGGTCAGCTGTAGACTACAGTTTAATGTGCTCAGGGGTCAGGGGTCAGCTGTAGACTACAGTGTAATGGCGGTGCTGATCAGACCATCCTGTTGGGGTCTCTGTCCTCGTCTTCCAGTCATCTACATTTAGGTTATTTAGAAAACCTTCTCATCCAGAGTGACTTAGGGCTACAGTCAGTATATACCTTTTACTGAAGAGTGGCTTCCTCCCTGACCAAGAACCCGATGGTCACTCTGACAGAGCTCCAGAGTTCCTCTGTGGAGATGGGAGAACCTTCCAGAAGGACAACCATCTCTGCAGCACTACACCAATCAGGCCTTAATGGTAAAGTGGCCAGACGGAAGCCACTCCTCAGTAAAAGGCACATGACAACCCACTTGGAGTTTGCCAAAAGGCACCCAAAGGACTCTCAGATGGTGAGAAACAAGATTTTCTGGTCTGATGAAACCAACATTGAACTCTTTGGCCTGAATGCCAAGAGTCACGTCTGGAAGAAACCTGACACCATTCCTACGGTGAAGCATGGTGGTGGCAGCACCATGCTGTGTGGATGTTTTTCAGCGGCAGGGACTGGGAGACTAGGTGCGCCAAGCTTGTAGCGTCATACCCGAGGAGACTTGAGGCTGTAATCACTGCCAAAGATGCTTCAACAAAATACAGAGTACATTTACCATGATATGTGTCTGTGTGTATATATATATATTTAGATATACATTTACCATGATATGTGTTTGTGTATGTATATATATATATATATAGATATATTTAGATATACATTTACCATATGTGTCTGTGTGTATATATATATATATATATAGATATACATTTACCATGATATGTGTCTGTGTGTATACATATATAGATATATTTAGATATACATTTACAAGCATTTCTAAAGACCTGTTTTGTCAATAAGGGGTTTTGTGTGTAGATTGATAAAAAAAATGTTTTTTTAAATCCATCTTAGAATATAACTGTAACTATAGGCTTATAGTTGTAACGTTTACTTTCTGAATGCACTGTATCACAGTTGCGTATTGCATTACTGGAATTACTTTCAATACCTCCTAAAAACAACAAAAAAACACAATAGCCTACATACTGTTACGACAGGTCCCTCCTGAACCAGCTGGGACAGGTGTGATTGAGTGATTTTGATCAGGAACGGACTAGATTATAGCACTGTTACGACAGGTCCCTCCTGAACCAGCTGGGACAGGTGTGATTGAGTGATTTTGATCAGGAACGGACTAGATTATAGCACTGTTACGACAGGTCCCTCCTGAACCAGCTGGGACAGGTGTGATTGAGTGATTTTGATCAGGAACGGACTAGATTATAGCACTGTTACGACAGGTCTCTCCTGAACCAGCTGGTGTGAAGTTTCACTCTGCTACGTTCCCTCCAGCCAGGGCTTATCCCTCAGTGTGCCAGGAAGGGTCCCCTCCCCGTGAGTGTGTGTGTTTGTGGACGTGTGTGTTTGTTGACGTGTGTGTGTGTGTTTGTTGACGTGTGTGTTTGTTGACGTGTGTGTGTGTGTTTGTTGACGTGTGTGTGTGTGTTTGTTGACGTGTGTGTTTGTTGACGTGAGTGTGTGAGTTTGTTGACGTGAGTGTGTGATTTTGTGGACGTGAGTGTGTGTGTTTGTTGACGTGAGTGTGTGTGTTTGTTGACGTGAGTGTGTGTGTTTGTGGACGTGAGTGTGTGTGTTTGTGGACGTGAGTGTGTGTGTGTGTTTGTGGACGTGAGTGTGTGTGTGTGTTTGTTGACGTGAGTGTGTGTGTTTGTTGACGTGAGTGTGTGTGTTTGTGGACGTGTGTGTTTGTGGACGTGAGTGTGTGTGTTTGTGGACGTGTGTGTTTGTTGACGTGAGTGTGTGAGTTTGTTGACGTGAGTGTGTGATTTTGTGGACGTGAGTGTGTGTGTTTGTTGACGTGAGTGTGTGTGTTTGTGGACGTGAGTGTGTGTGTTTGTGGACGTGAGTGTGTGTGTGTGTTTGTGGACGTGAGTGTGTGTGTGTGTTTGTTGACGTGAGTGTGTGTGTTTGTTGACGTGAGTGTGTGTGTTTGTGGACGTGAGTGTGTGTGTTTGTGGACGTGAGTGTGTGTGTTTGTGGACGTGAGTGTGTGTGTTTGTGGACGTGAGTGTGTGTGTTTGTGGACGTGTGTGTGTGTGTTTGTTGACGTGAGTGTGTGTGTTTGTGGACGTGAGTGTGTGTGTTTGTGGATGTGAGTGTGTGTGTGTTTGTTGACGTGAGTGTGTGTGTTTGTTGACGTGTGTGTTTGTGGACGTGTGTGTGTGTGTTTGTGGACGTGAGTGTGTGTGTTTGTGGACGTGAGTGTGTGTGTGTGTTTGTTGACGTGAGTGTGTGTGTTTGTTGACGTGAGTGTGTGTGTTTGTGGACGTGAGTGTGTGTGTTTGTGGACGTGAGTGTGTGTGTTTGTGGACGTGAGTGTGTGTGTTTGTGGACGTGAGTGTGTGTGTTTGTGGACGTGTGTGTGTGTGTTTGTTGACGTGAGTGTGTGTGTTTGTTGACGTGTGTGTTTGTGGACGTGAGCGTGTGTGTTTGTGGACGTGAGTGTGTGTGTGTGTGTTTGTTGACGTGAGTTTGTGGACGTGTGTGTGTGTGTTTGTGGACGTGTGTGTTTGTGGACGTGAGTGTGTGTGTTTGGTCGTGTGTGAGTGGGTTCAGAGAGATGATGGGTCCTGCTCAAGTCACTGACTAATTAACTCGTCCCTTCATTACTGAGCCTGTTCGCTAGGGAAGCTCTGGCTCAGTACCTCGAGGAGACGCCCCTTCATTACTGAGCCTGTTCGCTAGGGAAGCTCTGGCTCAGTACCTCGAGGAGACGTCCCTTCATTACTGAGCCTGTTCGCTAGGGAAGCTCTGGCTCAGTACCTCGAGGAGACGCCCCTTCATTACTGAGCCTGTTCGCTAGGGAAGCTCTGGCTCAGTACCTCGAGGAGACGTCCCTTCATTACTGAGCCTGTTCGCTAGGGAAGCTCTGGCTCAGTACCTCGAGGAGACGCCCCTTCATTACTGAGCCTGTTCGCTAGGGAAGCTCTGGCTCAGTACCTCGAGGAGACGTCCCTTCATTACTGAGCCTGTTCGCTAGGGAAGCTCTGGCTCAGTACCTCGATGAGACGTCCCTTCATTACTGAGCCTGTTCGCTAGGGAAGTTCTGGCTCAGTACCTCGAGGAGACGTCCCTTCATTACTGAGCCTGTTCGCTAGGGAAGCTCTGGCTCAGTACCTCGAGGAGACGTCCCTTCATTACTGAGCCTGTTCGCTAGGGAAGCTCTGGCTCAGTACCTCGAGGAGACGTCCCTTCATTACTGAGCCTGTTCGCTAGGGAAGCTCTGGCTCAGTACCTCGAGGAGACGTCCCTTCATTACTGAGCCTGTTCGCTAGGGAAGCTCTGGCTCAGTACCTCGAGGAGACGCCCCTTCATTACTGAGCCTGTTCGCTAGGGAAGCTCACCCGGGAACACACACTAGGGTTGGGCGCTGTTTGTTTGACACATCTTAGATTTCTCATAGTTATAAACAGGGGTGTAGCACGTACCCCCTCAGCCCTCACGAGACAGGGGTACCCTGTTTTCATTTTTTAAACAGTATTGAAAGTCATTCCGTTAGTATTTTGAAATACCCCATATACGATATGTCTCCCTGTCTCTCTCTGCCTCCCTCTCTCTCTCTGCCTCCCTGTCTCTCTCTGCCTCCCTCTCTCTCTCTGCCTCCCTGTCTCTCTCTGCCTCCCTGTCTCTCTCTGCCTCCCTCTCTCTCTCTGCCTCCCTCTCTCTCTCTGCCTCCCTGTCTCTCTCTGCCTCCCTGTCTCTCTCTGCCTCCCTTTCTCTCTCTGCCTCCCTATCTCTCTCTGCCTCCCTGTCTCTCTCTGCCTCCCTGTCTCTCTCTGCCTCACAGCCTGTTGTCTTGTTTAATTGTTGCATTATAGTTATCCAAACCACAGCAGGGCACTCAGTTTGCCAGAGTATTTTTGTGCATGTAAATATGTGATCAAGGACAAGAAGGGAAAAACACACACACAGACAGAGAGAGAGAGACAGACAGACAGAGAGAGACAGACAGACAGACAGAGAGAGAGAGACAGAGAGAGAGAGAGAGAGACAGAGAGAGAGAGAGAGAGAGAGACAGAGAGAGAGAGACAGAGAGACAGAGAGACAGACAGAGAGAGAGACAGAGAGAGAGAGAGAGAGGGGAGTGGGGAGAGTAGGAGTGGGAGAGTGGGAGGAAGGAGGGGGAGAGTATGAGTGGGGGAGGGAGGGAGAGTGGGAGGGGGAGTGGGAAGAGGGAGAGAAAGAGTGGGGGAGGGGGAGAGTAGGAGTGGGGCAGGGAGGGAGAGAAGGAGGAAGGAGTGGGGGAGGGGAGAGTAGGAGTGGGGGAGGGAGGGAGGGAGAGAAGGAGGAAGGAGGGGGGCAGCTGGGTAGGGGAAGCGGCTCAGATGGGTTAAGCTCTTTGAAGATTTATAAGTCTTGAATGCAGCAGCCTGGTGGGCCCTGAGTCAGAGATGGAATGAGAGGGAGGGAGTGGGAGAGAGGGAGGGGGAGAGAGGGAGGGAGAGAGAGGGAGATTCAATCTGTTTTTTGTTTTCTAGTAGTGATATCTATAGTACAGTATTATTTCATTCGACAGTCAGTTCAACATCCACTAATCTCATTGTCTTATATTGTATGTAGTTTCAGGAAGGTGCTTTTGGGAATGACTACATTTGGTAAAGACAAATGTTTTGCCTCTGATTGGATTGAATGTATTAGAAACAGTGGCATTGCTTTTGAAATCCCTGTGTCTCTGTGTATTGTAACGGTTTTACATTGCAGGCTATATGAGAGCTGTAGACTGTTGCACTGCTACGTAGGTCTGTCCAATCAGAAGCCAGCCGCTTTGATAATGGAGGCTAATTTGAGCTCTGACAAGAAAAAGCAGCAGAGCTCCTTTAATAACTGAGGGCTGTAGTCGGCTGGGGCTGTCTCTACTCTCTTCTCCCCCTGTGTGAGGCCCCATCGCAGAGCAGGCCGGGAGGCAGGCAGGCTAGGGGGTTGAGCCATGAAAAAAACATACACACACCAAAGAATATGTCAAAAAATATCTTGGTGGCGGAGAGAAAATGTAGCAGTTTCAAAGCTAATATCCTGCAATTCTGCAAATCTCTAAATTTTGCCATGGAGCTGAGGGAAAATAGTACATTTTTTTGCAGCTAATTTCCTACAATTTCACGAGTGTGAAAGCTGGGAGAATGCCGGGCAGGGATAATCCCGTGTTGTGTTCCCCTTTAAAATGAGAGGAGAAGGTGAGCAGAGAAAAAAGCTTGAGTGCTCTGGGGCTGGGTTCAGGAGGACCTGGCTGGGGCTGGGTTCAGGGGGGACCTGTCTGGGTTCAGGAGGGACCTGTCTGGGTTCAGGAGGGACCTGTCTGGGTTCAGGAGGGACCTGTCTGGGTTCAGGAGGGACCTGTCTGGGGCTGGGTTCAGAAGGGACCTGTCTGGGGCTGGGTTCAGGAGGGACCTGTCTGGGGCTGGGTTCAGGAGGGACCTGGCTGGGTTCAGGAGGGACCTGGCTGGGTTCAGGAGGGACCTGTCTGGGGCTGGGTTCAGGAGGGACCTGTCTGGGTTCAGGAGGGACCTGGCTGGGTTCAGGAGGGACCTGGCTGGGGCTGGGTTCAGGAGGGACCTGTCTGGGTTCAGGAGGGACCTGTCTGGGTTCAGGAGGGACCTGTCTGGGTTCAGGAGGGACCTGTCTGGGTTCAGGAGGGACGTTCAGGAGGGACCTGTCTGGGTTCAGGAGGGACCTGTCTGGGTTCAGGAGGGACCTGGCTGGGTTCAGGAGGGACCTGTCTGGGTTCAGGAGGACCTGGCTGAGGCTGGGTTCAGGAGGGACCTGTCTGGGGCTAGGTCCAGTCTGCTATCTCAGCACTGTGTGTGTTTTCTGTCCAGTCTGCTATCTCAGCACTGTGTGTGTTTTCTGTCCCGTCTGCTATCTCAGCACTGTGTGTGTTTTCTGTCCAGTCTGCCATCTCAGCACTGTGTGTGTTTTCTGTCCCGTCTGCTATCTCAGCACTGTGTGTTTTCTGTCCAGTCTGCTATCTCAGCACTGTGTGTTTTCTGTCCAGTCTGCTATCTCAGCACTGTGTGTTTTCTGTCCCGTCTGCTATCTCAGCACTTCAGCACAGAAGTTGACACCTTGTTGGCAGCTGCTTGATGATGTCATGCTTGTCTCATCTTTTCCAGTGGCTGTGTGGGGCCAGCAGCAGAGTGACCGGCACATTTTCCTAAACACTTTCCATTATAGATCACTAAGGATCATTAATATTTTTTTTTTTAAGTTGTATATTTTATTGACACATCAATTTGACAAATACACAGGCTTTCTTTTTTTATTCACAACATATATTTTCCCATCGCAAATCATCCTAAAAATATACATCTGCACTAATCTCAAATAAAATCTAATTCCCAAATGAGACGGTTATTATGCACACACTAATCAGATTTATGGTAAATTAGTCAGATTAATATAATAGTTTGATTTAAACATTTACAATCTTTGCCAGAACGATTTCCCTAATGATTCTGAACATGGACACATCTGGAAATCAGGCTACCTGATCCTGTTTACATGGACACATCTGGAAATCAGGCTACCTGATCCTGTTTACATGGACACATCTGGAAATCAGGCTACCTGATCCTGTTTACATGGACACATCTGGAAATCAGGCTACCTGATCCTGTTTACATGGACACATCTGGAAATCAGGCTACCTGATCCTGTTTACATGGACACATCTGGAAATCAGGCTACCTGATCCTGTTTACATGGACACATCTTGAAATCAGGCTACCTGATCCTGTTTACATGGACACATCTGGAAATCAGGCTACCTGATCCTGTTTACATGGACACATCTGGAAATCAGGCTACCTGATCCTGTTTACATGGACACATCTGGAAATCAGGCTACCTGATCCTGTTTACATGGACACATCTGGAAATCAGGCTACCTGATCCTGTTTACATGGACACATCTTGAAATCAGGCTACCTGATCCTGTTTACATGGACACATCTGGAAATCAGGCTACCTGATCCTGTTTACATGGACACATCTGGAAATCAGGCTACCTGATCCTGTTTACATGGACACATCTGGAAATCAGGCTACCTGATCCTGTTTACATGGACACATCTGGAAATCAGGCTACTTGATGGGACTTGGATAAATCACCAATCCAACGGTCAACCACAGCGACCATGTTATTTTTGGGAAGCATATTTTATATTGATATTATTAATATTTTATTCTGAGTTTGGACAGTTTGTCATTTCACTCGCGCAAAAGAAGGAAGCTCCTGCTGCTCGTGCTAGCACATGCTCTGATTAAATACACCGCTGTGACTCTGATTAAATACACCGCTGTGACTCTGATTAAATACACCGCTGTGACTCTGATTAAATACACCGCTGGGACTCTGATTAAATACACCGCTGTGACTCTGATTAAATACAGCGCTGTGACTCTGATTAAATACACCTTTATGACTCTGATTAAATACACCGCTGGGACTCTGATTAAATACACCGCTGTGACTCTGATTAAATACACCGCTGGGACTGATTAAATACACCGCTGTTACTCTGATTAAATACACCGCTGTGACTCTGATTAAATACACCGCTGTGACTCTGATTAAATACACCGCTGTGACTCTGATTAAATACACCGCTGTGACTCTGATTAAATACACCGCTGGGACTGATTAAATACACCGCTGTGACTCTGATTAAATACACCGCTGTGACTCTGATTAAATACACCGCTGTAGCTCTGATTAAATACACCGCTGGGACTCTGATTAAATACACCGCTGGGACTGTGATTAAATACACCGCTGTGACTCTGATTAAATTCACCGCTGGGACTCTGATTAAATACACCGCTGTGACTCTGATTAAATACACCTCTGTGACTCTGATTAAATACACCGCTGTGACTCTGATTAAATACACCGCTGTGACTCTGATTAAATACACCGCTGTGACTCTGATTAAATACACCGCTGTGACTCTGATTAAATACACCGCTGTGACTCTGATTAAATACACCGCTGTGACTCTGATTAAATACACCGCTGTGACTCTGATTAAATTCACCGCTGTGACTCTGATTAAATACACCTCTGTTACTGTGATTAAATACACCGCTGGGACTGATTAAATACACCGCTGTTACTCTGATTAAATACACCGCTGTGACTCTGATTAAATACACCGCTGTGACTCTGATTAAATACACCGCTGGGACTGATTAAATACACCGCTGTTACTCTGATTAAATACACCGCTGTGACTCTGATTAAATACACCGCTGTGACTCTGATTAAATTCACCGCTGGGACTCTGATTAAATACACCGCTGTGACTGATTAAATACACCGCTGTGACTCTGATTAAATACACCGCTGTGACTCTGATTAAATACACCGCTGTGACTCTGATTAAATACACCGCTGTGACTCTGATTAAATACACCTCTGTGACTCTGATTAAATACACCGCTGGGACTCTGATTAAATACACCACTGTGACTCTGATTAAATACACCACTGTGACTCTGATTAAATACACCTTTATGATTAAATACACCACAGACTCTGATTAAATACACCGCTGTGACTCTGATTAAATACACCGTTGTTACTGATTAAATACACCACTGTGACTGATTAAATACACCGCTGTGTGACTGATTAAATACACCGCTGTGACTCTGATTAAATACACCTCTGTTACTGTGATTAAATACACCGCTGGGACTGATTAAATACACCGCTGTTACTCTGATTAAATACACCGCTGTGACTCTGATTAAATACACCGCTGTGACTCTGATTAAATACACCGCTGGGACTGATTAAATACACCGCTGTTACTCTGATTAAATACACCGCTGTGACTCTGATTAAATACACCGCTGTGACTCTGATTAAATTCACCGCTGGGACTCTGATTAAATACACCGCTGTGACTGATTAAATACACCGCTGTGACTCTGATTAAATACACCGCTGGGACTGATTAAATACACCGCTGTTACTCTGATTAAATACACCGCTGTGACTCTGTGTAATACACCGCTGTGACTCTGATTAAATTCACCGCTGGGACTCTGATTAAATACACCGCTGTGACTGATTAAATACACCGCTGTGACTCTGATTAAATACACCGCTGTGACTCTGATTAAATACACCGCTGTGACTCTGATTAAATACACCGCTGTGACTCTGATTAAATACACCTCTGTGACTCTGATTAAATACACCGCTGGGACTCTGATTAAATACACCACTGTGACTCTGATTAAATACACCACTGTGACTCTGATTAAATACACCTTTATGACTCTGATTAAATACACCGCTGTGACTCTGATTAAATACACCGTTGTTACTGATTAAATACACCACTGTGACTGATTAAATACACCGCTGTGACTCTGATTAAATACACCGCTGGGACTGATTAAATACACCGCTGTTACTCTGATTAAATACACCGCTGTGACTCTGATTAAATACACCGCTGTGACTCTGATTAAATTCACCGCTGGGACTCTGATTAAATACACCGCTGTGACTGATTAAATACACCGCTGTGACTCTGATTAAATACACCTCTGTTACTGTGATTAAATACACCGCTGGGACTGATTAAATACACCGCTGTTACTCTGATTAAATACACCGCTGTGACTCTGATTAAATACACCGCTGTGACTCTGATTAAATACACCGCTGGGACTGATTAAATACACCGCTGTTACTCTGATTAAATACACCGCTGTGACTCTGATTAAATACACCGCTGTGACTCTGATTAAATTCACCGCTGGGACTCTGATTAAATACACCGCTGTGACTGATTAAATACACCGCTGTGACTCTGATTAAATACACCGCTGTGACTCTGATTAAATACACCGCTGTGACTCTGATTAAATACACCGCTGTGACTCTGATTAAATACACCTCTGTGACTCTGATTAAATACACCGCTGGGACTCTGATTAAATACACCACTGTGACTCTGATTAAATACACCACTGTGACTCTGATTAAATACACCTTTATGACTCTGATTAAATACACCGCTGTGACTCTGATTAAATACACCGTTGTTACTGATTAAATACACCACTGTGACTGATTAAATACACCGCTGTGTGACTGATTAAATACACCGCTGTGACTCTGATTAAATACACCTCTGTTACTGTGATTAAATACACCGCTGGGACTGATTAAATACACCGCTGTTACTCTGATTAAATACACCGCTGTGACTCTGATTAAATACACCGCTGTGACTCTGATTAAATACACCGCTGGGACTGATTAAATACACCGCTGTTACTCTGATTAAATACACCGCTGTGACTCTGATTAAATACACCGCTGTGACTCTGATTAAATTCACCGCTGGGACTCTGATTAAATACACCGCTGTGACTGATTAAATACACCGCTGTGACTCTGATTAAATACACCGCTGTGACTCTGATTAAATACACCGCTGTGACTCTGATTAAATACACCGCTGTGACTCTGATTAAATACACCTCTGTGACTCTGATTAAATACACCGCTGGGACTCTGATTAAATACACCACTGTGACTCTGATTAAATACACCACTGTGACTCTGATTAAATACACCTTTATGACTCTGATTAAATACACCGCTGTGACTCTGATTAAATACACCGTTGTTACTGATTAAATACACCACTGTGACTGATTAAATACACCGCTGTGTGACTGATTAAATACACCGCTGTGACTCTGATTAAATACACCGCTGTTACTCTGATTAAATACACCGCTGTTACTCTGATTAAATACACCGCTGGGACTGATTAAATACTCTGATTAAATACACCGCTGTGACTCTGATTAAATACACCGCTGGGACTCTGATTAAATACACCGCTGTTACTCAGATTAAATACACTGCTGGGACTCTGATTAAATACACCTCTGTGACTCTGATTAAATACACCGCTGTGACTCTGATTAAATACACCGCTGTGACTCTGATTAAATACACCGCTGTGACTCTGATTAAATACACCGCTGTGACTCTGATTAAATACACCGCTGTGACTCTGATTAAATACACCGCTGTGACTCTGATTAAATACACCTCTGTGACTCTGATTAAATACACCGCTGGGACTCTGATTAAATACACCACTGTGACTCTGATTAAATACACCACTGTGACTCTGATTAAATACACCTTTATGACTCTGATTAAATACACCGCTGTGACTCTGATTAAATACACCGTTGTTACTGATTAAATACACCACTGTGACTGATTAAATACACCGCTGTGTGACTGATTAAATACACCGCTGTGACTCTGATTAAATACACCGCTGTTACTCTGATTAAATACACCGCTGGGACTGATTAAATACTCTGATTAAATACACCGCTGTGACTCTGATTAAATACACCGCTGGGACTCTGATTAAATACACCGCTGTTACTCAGATTAAATACACTGCTGGGACTCTGATTAAATACACCTCTGTGACTCTGATTAAATACACCGCTGTGACTCTGATTAAATACACCGCTGTGACTCTGATTAAATACACCGCTGTGACTCTGATTAAATACACCGCCGGGACTCTGATTAAATACACCACTGTGACTCTGATTAAATACTCTGATTAAATACACCGCTGTGACTCTGATTAAATACTCTGATTAAATACTCTGATTAAATACACCGCTGTGACTCTGATTAAATACACCGCTGTTACTCTGATTAAATACACCGCTGTGACTCTGATTAAATACACCGCTGGGACTCTGATTAAATACACCGCTGGGACTCTGATTAAATACACCGCTGTTACTCTGATTAAATACACCGCTGTGACTCTGATTAAATACACCGCTGTGACTCTGATTGAATACACTGATTAAATACACCGCTGTGACTCTGATTAAATACTCTGATTAAATACACCGCTGGGACTCTGATTAAATACACCTCTGTGACTCTGATTAAATACACCGCTGTGACTCTGATTAAATACACCGCTGTGACTCTGATTAAATACACCGCTGGGACTCTGATTAAATACACCGCTGGGACTCTGATTAAGGGGTTCTCATGTCCTAATCATTTCTCAGAGAACCTGTTGTTTTAATCGCCGTGTGCTCACTTAGATGTTGGAGGGAACTACTATTCTCTATTCCAGAGGTAGGGAACTACTATTCTCTATCCCAGGGGTAGGGAACTACTATTCTCTATTCCAGGGGTAGGGAACTACTATTCTCTATTCCAGGGGTAGGGAACTACTATTCTCTATTCCAGGGGTAGGGAACTACTCCTATAGATGTTGACCGTACGCCGGTTAAGATGAGCAGAGGATGGTGTCTACATGACTAATGCCATACTCAGCCTTCTGCCATAACCAGTTTCATATCCAAGTACTACTGTGCATGTAAACGTACTCACATCTGACTCCTAACTTTTAGTATGTCTTAGTTGTCAGTGTCTTGCCAACAAACCCTTTTAAATTGATCATGTATTCTTTCTATCACTGGTCTCTCTCTTCTCCTCTTATCTAGATCAGCCAACAGCCTCTATTGATAGCAGCCAAATCACCCTGCCAACAGCCTCTATTGATAGCAGCCAAATCACCCTGGCAACAGCCTCTATTGACAGCAGCCAAATCACCCTGGCAACAGCCTCTATTGATAGCAGCCAAATCACCCTGCCAACAGCCTCTATTGACAGAGGCCAAATCCCCCTGGCAACAGCCTCTATTGACAGCAGCCAAATCACCCTGGCAACAGCCTCTATTGACAGCAGCCAAATCACCCTGGCAACAGCCTCTATTGACAGCAGCCAAATCACCCTGGCAACAGCCTCTATTGACAGCAGCCAAATCACCCTGGCAACAGCCTCTATTGACAGCAGCCAAATCACCCTGGCAACAGCCTCTATGGACAGCAGCCAAATCACCCTGGCAACAGCCTCTATTGACAGCAGCCAAATATTGATGCACGCTTCAAAGAAAATAAAGTTGCAGTGTTGCCCTGGTCATATCTATATATTTAAAGTACTCGTCTACTAGCCTCTCAGCTGGCACACCCACCCCAGTGTGTGTGTGTGTGTGTGTGTGTGTGTGTGTGTGTGTGTGTGTGTGTGTGTGCGTGCGCGCCCTGCCTTCAGGATATGTGCTATCAGAGGGATAGAGCAGAAACACACTTCCAGGCTGATGGAGGGGGGGTTGGGGGTGAGGGGAGCAGGTATGGGTGGGGGTGTAGGTGTCCACACTTCCTGGGTGATGGAGGGGGTTGGGGGTGAGGGGAGCAGGACTGGGTGGGGGTGTAGGTGTCCACACTTCCAGGGTGATGGAGGGGGTTGGGGGTGAGGGGAGCAGGACTGGGTGGGGGTGTAGGTGTCCACACTTCCAGGGTGATGGAGGGGGTTGGGGGTGAGGGGAGCAGGACTGGGTGGGGGGTGTAGGTGTCCACACTTCCAGGGTGATGGAGGGGGTTGGGGGTGAGGGGAGCAGGACTGGGTGGGGGTGTAGGTGTCCACACTTCCAGGGTGATGGAGGGGGTGAGGGGAGCAGGACTGGGTGGGGGTGTAGTTGTCCACACTTCCAGGGAGATGGAGGGGGGTTGGGGGTGAGGGGAGCAGGCTGGGTGGGGGTGTAGGTGTCCACACTTCCAGGGTGATGGAGGGGGTTGGGGGTGAGGGGAGCAGGACTGGGTGGGGGTGTAGGTGTCCACACTTCCAGGGTGATGGAGGGGGGTTGGGGGTGAGGGGAGCAGGACTGGGTGGGGGTGTAGGTGTCCACACTTCCAGGGTGATGGAGGGGGTTGGGGGTGGGGAGCAGGCCTGGGTGGGGGTGTAGGTGTCCACACTTCCAGGGTGATGGAGGGGGTTGGGGGTGAGGGGAGCAGGACTGGGTGGGGGTGTAGGTGTCCACACTTCCAGGGTGATGGAGGGGGTTGGGGGTGAGGGGAGCAGGCCTGGGTGGGGGTGTAGGTGTCCACACTTCCAGGGTGATGGAGGGGGTTGGGGGTGAGGGGAGCAGGACTGGGTGGGGTGTAGGTGTCCACACTTCCAGGGTGATGGAGGGGGTTGGGGTGAGGGGAGCAGGACTGGGTGGGGTGTAGGTGTCCACACTTCCAGGGTGATGGAGGGGGGGGTTGGGGGTGAGGGGAGCAGGACTGGGTGGGGGTGTAGGTGTCCACACTTCCAGGGTGATGGAGGGGGTTGGGGGTGAGGGGAGCAGGCTGGGTGGGGGTGTAGGTGTCCACACTTCCAGGGTGATGGAGGGGGTTGGGGGTGAGGGGAGCAGGACTGGGTGGGGGTGTAGGTGTCCACACTTCCAGGGTGATGGAGGGGGTTGGGGGTGAGGGGAGCAGGACTGGGTGGGGGTGTAGGTGTCCACACTTCCAGGGTGATGGAGGGGGGTTGGGGGTGAGGGGAGCAGGCCTGGGTGGGGGTGTAGGTGTCCACACTTCCATGGTGATGGAGGGGGTTGGGGGTGAGGGGAGCAGGACTGGGTGGGGGTGTAGGTGTCCACACTTCCAGGGTGATGGAGGGGGTTGGGGGTGAGGGGAGCAGGAATGGGTGGGGGTGTAGGTGTCCACACTTCCCATCACAAACAGTTCTAAACCGTTTGTTGCATATATGATTGCGAAATACTGCACCAAACAGTTTAGTTAGATGTAAAATTGCGCAACTAAGACCTCTGAAAAAATGTATTAATTGATGACAGATTTCTTGAGTTATCTTAGATTAATTCAAACTATTTTGAGGAAGTGTATTCTGGTTACGGCATCTCAAGGGGGACAAACATTACTATTGCTGCTTTTTTTTCTCATTTTTCAAGGCCAGGCAGAGGGGGATTAGGACAGGGGGAGCCAGGCAGAGGGGATTAGGACAGGAGGAGGGACAGCCAGGCAGAGGGGGATTAGGACAGGGGTGGGGGAGCCAGGCAGAGGGGGATTAGGACAGGGGTGGGGAGCCAGGCAGAGGGGGATTAGGACAGGGGGCAGGCAGAGGGGGATTATGACAGGGGGGCAGGCAGAGGGGGATTAGGACAGGGGGAGGGGAGCCAGGCAGAGGGGGATTAGGACAGGGGGAGTGGAGCCAGGCAGAGGGGGATTAGGACAGGGGGAGGGACAGCCAGGCAGAGGGGGATTAGGACAGGAGGAGGGACAGCCAGGCAGAGGGGGATTAGGACAGGAGAGGGACAGCCAGGCAGAGGGGGATTAGGACAGGGTGAGGGACAGCCAGGCAGAGGGGGATTAGGACAGGGGAGGGACAGCCAGGCAGAGGGGGATTAGGACAGGAGGAGGGACAGCCAGGCAGAGGGGGATTAGGACAGGGGGAGGGACAGCCAGGCAGAGGGGGATTAGGACAGGGGGATTTAGGACAGGGGGGAGGGGAGCCAGGCAGAGGGCGATTAGGACAGGGGGAGGAGCCAGGCAGAGGGCGATTAGGACAGGGCTGGGGGTTGTGGGGGACAACCAAAGTCAGCCCCACACTAGCTACCTTCTACACCCACAATTTACACTGTCAGAAACAGTGCTGGAGTTGGGGGTTTGGGTCATATCTGTTGATAAACCGGTCTGGAAACGAGAGTCCCGAGCAGAAGTAGGAGTTTCACGTTGTGGTGTTATGACAATGATCGGACACGAGAGGTCAGTTTCACCTGCCGATATACTCTTTGTGAAATAATGAACCGCTATTTCTCTCTCTCTCTCCCCTCTGTAGGCCTGAACCAGCAGCGTATCGCCCAGAGTGGTCCAAGCAAGCAGGGGGGCCAACTGCCCTCCAGTCCCGAGAGCAGAGGAGTCATGGGGGGCAGCAACCAGATGAGGCTCCAGCAGCTGCAGATGGAGAAGGAGAGGTTGAGACTTAAACACCAGGAGCTGCTCCGCACCAGACCACAGGTCAGTAGCCTGTCCTTGACCAGTAGTATAGTATAATATAGTATAGTGGTATAGTATAGTATAATATAGTGGTATAGTATAATATAGTATAGTGGTATAGTATAGTATAATATAGTGGTATAGTATAATATAGTATAGTGGTATAGTATAGTATAATATAGTGGTATAGTATAATATAGTGGTATAGTATAATATAGTGGTATAGTATAATATAGTGGTATAGTATAATATAGTGGTATAGTATAATATAGTGGTATAGTATAATATAGTGGTATAGTATAATATAGTGGTATAGTATAATATAGTGGTATAGTATAATATAGTGGTATAGTATAATATAGTGGTATAGTATAATATAGTGGTATAGTATAATATAGTATAGTGGTATAGTATAGTATAATATAGTGGTATAGTATAATATAGTATTGTATAGTGGTATAGTATAGTATAATATAGTGGTATAGTATAATATAGTATTGTATAGTGGTATAGTATAGTATAATATAGTGGTATAGTATAATATAGTATTGTATAGTGGTATAGTATAGTATAATATAGTGGTATAGTATAATATAGTATAGTATAGTGGTTTAGTATAGTGGTATAGTATAGTATAATATAGTGGTATAGTATAATATAGTGGTATAGTATAATATAGTATAGTATAATATAGTGGTATAATATAATATAGTGGTATAGTATAGTATAGTGGTATAGTATAATATAGTGGTATAGTATAGTATAATATAGTGGTATAGTATAGTATAGTATAGTGGTATAGTATAATATAGTGGTATAGTATAATATAGTGGTATAGTATAATATAGTGGTATAGTATAGTATAGTGGTATAGTATAATATAGTGGTATAGTATAGTATAATATAGTGGTATAGTATAGTATAATATAGTGGTATAGTATAATATAGTATAGTGGTATAGTATAATATAGTGGTATAGTATAATATAGTGGTATAGTATAATACAGTGTAGTATAGTATAATATAGTATAGTGGTATAGTATAATATAGTGGTATAGTATAATATAGTGGTATAGTATAATATAGTGGTATAGTATAGTATAATATAGTGGTATAGTATAATATAGTATAATATAGTATAGTGGTATAGTATAATATAGTGGTATAGTATAATATAGTGGTATAGTATAATATAGTGGTATAGTATAGTATAATATAGTGGTATAGTATAATATAGTGGTATAGTATAGTATAATATAGTGGTATAGTATAGTATAGTGGTATAGTATAGTATAGTGGTATAGTATAATATAGTGGTATAGTATAGTATAGTATAGTGGTATAGTATAGTATAGTGGTATAGTATAATATAGTGGTATAGTATAATATAGTGGTATAGTATAGTATAATATAGTGGTATAGTATAGTATAGTATAGTGGTATAGTATAGTATAGTATAGTGGTATAGTATAATATAGTGGTATAGTATAATATAGTGGTATAGTATAATATAGTGGTATAGTATAATATAGTGGTATAGTATAATATAGTGGTATAGTATAGTATAATATAGTGGTATAGTATAATATAGTGGTATAGTATAGTATAATATAGTGGTATAGTATAGTATAGTATAGTGGTATAGTATAGTATAGTGGTATAGTATAATATAGTGGTATAGTATAGTATAGTATAGTGGTATAGTATAGTATAGTGGTATAGTATAATATAGTGGTATAGTATAATATAGTGGTATAGTATAATATAGTGGTATAGTATAGTGGTATAGTATAGTGGTGTAGTATAGTATAATATAGTGGTATAGTATAGTGGTATAGTATAGTATAGTGGTATAGTATAATATAGTGGTATAGTATAATATAGTGGTATAGTATAGTATAATATAGTGGTATAGTATAGTATAGTATAGTGGTATAGTATAGTATAGTGGTATAGTATAATATAGTGGTATAGTATAATATAGTGGTATAGTATAGTGGTATAGTATAGTATAGTGGTATAGTATAATATAGTGGTATAGTATAATATAGTGGTATAGTATAATATAGTGGTATAGTATAGTGGTATAGTATAATATAGTGGTATAGTATAGTGGTATAGTATAGTATAGTGGTATAGTATAATATAGTGGTATAGTATAATATAGTGGTATAGTATAATATAGTGGTATAGTATAGTATAGTGGTATAGTATAATATAGTGGTATAGTATAATACAGTGTAGTATAGTATAATATAGTGGTATAGTATAATATAGTATAGTATAGTGGTATAGTATAATATAGTATAATATAGTGGAATAGTATAATATAGTGGTATAGTATAATACAGTGTAGTATAGTATAATATAGTGGTATAGTATAATATAGTATAGTATAGTGGTATAGTATAATATAGTATAGTATAGTGGTATAGTATAATACAGTGTAGTATAGTATAATATAGTGGTATAGTATAATATAGTATAGTATAGTGGTATAGTATAATACAGTGTAGTATAGTATAATATAGTGGTATAGTATAATATAGTATAGTATAGTGGTATAGTATAATACAGTATAATATAGTATAATATAGTGGTATAGTATAATATAGTATAATATAGTGGTATAGTATAATATAGTGGTATAGTATAGTATAATATAGTGGTATAGTATAATATAGTGGTATAGTATAATATAGTGGTATAGTATAATATAGTGGTATAGTATAATATAGTGGTATAGTATAATATAGTGGTATAGTATAATATAGTGGTATAGTATAATATAGTGGTATAGTATAGTGGTATAGTATAATATAGTGGTATAGTATAGTATAATATAGTGGTATAGTATAATATAGTGGTATAGTATAGTATAATATAGTGGTATAGTATAATATAGTATAGTGGTATAGTATAATATAGTGGTATAATATAGTGGTATAGTATAGTATAATATAGTGGTATAGTATAATATAGTATAGTATAATATAGTGGTATAGTATAATATAGTGGTATAGTATAGTATAATATAGTGGTATAGTATAATATAGTGGTATAGTATAGTATAATATAGTGGTATAGTATAATATAGTATAGTGGTATAGTATAATATAGTGGTATAATATAGTGGTATAGTATAGTATAATATAGTGGTATAGTATAATATAGTATAGTGGTGTAGTATAATATAGTATAGTGGTATAGTATAATATAGTATAGTGGTATAGTATAATATAGTATAGTGGTATAGTATAATATAGTGGTATAGTATAATATAGTGGTATAGTATAATATAGTGGTATAGTATAATATAGTATAGTGGTATAGTATAATATAGTATAGTGGTATAGTATAATATAGTATAGTGGTGTAGTATAATATAGTATAGTGGTATAGTATAATATAGTATAGTGGTATAGTATAATATAGTGGTATAGTATAATATAGTGGTATAGTATAGTATAATATAGTGGTATAGTATAATATAGTGGTATAGTATAATATAGTGGTATAGTATAGTGGTATAGTATAATATAGTATAGTGGTATAGTGAAAGGAAAGACCAACAACCTGCAGACACCAGGCCCTCCATGTAGTATAATATAGTATAGTGGTTTAGTATAGTGGTATAGTATAATATAGTATAGTGGTTTAGTATAGTGGTATAGTATAATATAGTATAGTGGTATAGTATAGTGGTATAGTATAGTGGTATCGTATAATATAGTATAGTGTTATAGTATAATATAGTATAGTGGTATAGTATAATATAGTATAGTGGTATAGTATAATATAGTATAGTGGTGTAGTATAATATAGTATAGTGGTGTAGTATAATATAGTATAGTGGTATAGTATAATATAGTATAGTGGTGTAGTATAATATAGTATAGTGGTATAGTATAATATAGTATAGTGGTATAGTATAATATAGTATAGTGGTGTAGTATAATATAGTATAGTGGTGTAGTATAATATAGTATAGTGGTGTAGTATAATATAGTATAGCGGTGTAGTATAATATAGTATAGCGGTATAGTATAATATAGTATAGTGGTATAGTATAATATAGTATAGTGGTATAGTATAATATAGTATAGTGGTATAGTATAATATAGTATAGTGGTATAGTATAGTGGTATAGTATAATATAGTATCGTGGTATAGTATAGTGGTATAGTATAATATAGTATAATGGTATAGTATAGTGGTATAGTATAATATAGTATAGTGGTATAGTATAGTGGTATAGTATAATATAGTATAGTGGTATAGTATAATATAGTATAGTGGTGTAGTATAATATAGTATAGTGGTGTAGTATAATATAGTATAGCGGTATAGTATAATATAGTATAGTGGTATAGTATAATATAGTATAGTGGTATAGTATAATATAGTATAGTGGTGTAGTATAATATAGTATAGCGGTATAGTATAATATAGTATAGTGGTATAGTATAATATAGTATAGTGGTATAGTATAATATAGTATAGTGGTATAGTATAATATAGTATAATATAGTATAGTGGTATAGTATAATATAGTATAGTGGTGTAGTATAATATAGTATAATATAGTATAGTGGTATAGTATAATATAGTATAGTGATATAGTATAATATAGTATAGTGATATAGTATAATATAGTATAGTGATATAGTATAATATAGTATAGTGGTATAGTATAATATAGTATAGTGGTGTAGTATAATATAGTATAGTGGTGTAGTATAATATAGTATAGCGGTATAGTATAATATAGTATAGTGGTATAGTATAATATAGTATAGTGGTATAGTATAATATAGTATAGTGGTGTAGTATAATATAGTATAGCGGTATAGTATAATATAGTATAGTGGTATAGTATAATATAGTATAGTGGTATAGTATAATATAGTATAGTGGTATAGTATAATATAGTATAATATAGTATAGTGGTATAGTATAATATAGTATAGTGGTGTAGTATAATATAGTATAATATAGTATAGTGGTATAGTATAATATAGTATAGTGATATAGTATAATATAGTATAGTGATATAGTATAATATAGTATAGTGATATAGTATAATATAGTATAGTGGTATAGTATAATATAGTATAGTGGTATAGTATAGTGATATAGTATAATATAGTATAGTGGTATAGTATAATATAGTATAGTGATATAGTATAATATAGTATAGTGGTATAGTATAATATAGTATAGTGGTATAGTATAATATAGTATAGTGGTATAGTATAATATAGTATAGTGGTGTAGTATAATATAATATAGCGGTATAGTATAATATAGTATAGTGGTATAGTATAATATAGTATAGTGGTGTAGTATAATATAGTATAGCGGTATAGTATAATATAGTATAGTGGTGTAGTATAATATAGTATAATATAGTATAGTGGTGTAGTATAATATAGTACAGTAGTATAGTATAATATAGTATAGCGGTATAGTATAATATAGTATAGCGGTATAGTATAATATAGTATAGGTCCTCCATGGAAGACGTTTGACACCCTTTCTTTACAGTGTTAATTTAACTCTTGAATCAACACTAGACATGTTATACTGTAGAAATCTGCAGTAGTTAACACTGGCCCATGTGTTGTTTGCTATGAAAGGGACACATGTGCAGGCTTCCATACATTTACAGAACCTTGTATAATTCTAAAGAGCTGTAGATGCCACCTCCAGAACCCCACACTTACCTCAAAGGTTCTTGATCTGGCAAGAGTTCTCCAAGGAACCTTAAGAGCTGAGGAAGACCCAGCCCACCCTCCCTACAGTACCCTCCCTACCCAGACCACCCTCCCTACAGTACCCTCCCTACCCAGACCACCCTCCCTACCCAGACCACCCTCCCTACAGTACCCTCCCTACCCAGACCACCCTCCCTACCCAGCCCACCCTCCATACAGTACCCTCCTACCCAGCCCACCCTCCCTACAGTACCCTCCCTACCCAGACCACCCTCCCTACCCAGCCCACCCTCCCTACCCAGACCACCCTCCCTAACCAGCCCACCCTCCCTACAGTACCCTCCCTACCCAGCCCACCCTCCCTACCCAGCCCACCCTCCCTACAGTACCCTCCCCTACCCAGCCCACCCTCCCTACAGTACCCTCCCTACCCAGCCCACCCTCCCTACCCAGCCCACCCTCCCTACCCAGCCCACCCTCCCTACAGTACCCTCCCTACCCAGACCACCCTCCCTACAGTACCCTCCCTACCCAGACCACCCTCCCTACCCAGACCACCCTCCCTACCCAGCCCACCCTCCCTACCCAGCCCACCCTCCCTACAGTACCCTCCCTACCCAGCCCACCCTCCCTACCCAGCCCACCCTCCCTACAGTACCCTCCCTACCCAGCCCACCCTCCCTACCCAGCCCACCCTACCCAGCCCATCCTCCCTACAGTGCCCTCCCTACCCAGCCCACCCTCCCTACCCAGCCCATCCTCCCTACAGTACCCTCCCTACCCAGCCCACCCTCCCTACCCAGCCCATCCTCCCTACAGTACCCTCCCTACCCAGCCCACCCTCCCTACAGTACCCTCCCTACCCAGCCCACCCTCCCTACAGTACCCTCCCCACCCAGCCCACCCTCCCTACAGTACTCCCTCCCTACCCAGCCCACCCTCCCTACAGTACCCTCCCTACAGTACCCTCCCTACAGTACCCTCCCTACCCAGCCCACCCTCCCTAGTGCAGGGCTAGTGCAGAGCTAGTAAGGAGCTAGTGCAGGGCTAGTGCAGGGCTAGTGCAGGGCTAGTAAGGAGCTAGTAAGGAGCTAGTGCAGGGCTAGTGCAGGGCTAGTAAGGAGCTAGTGCAGGGCTAGTAAGGAGCTAGTGCAGGGCTAGTGCAGGGCTAGTAAGGAGCTAGTGCAGGGCTAGTAAGGAGCTAGTGCAGGGCTAGTAAGGAGCTAGTGCAGGGCTAGTAAGGAGCTAGTGCAGAGCTAGTGCAGGGCTAGTAAGGAGCTAGTGCTGGGCTAGTAAGGAGCTAGTGCAGGGCTAGTAAGGAGCTAGTGCAGGGCTAGTGCAGGGCTAGTAAGGAGCTAGTGCAGGGCTAGTAAGGAGCTAGTGCAGGGCTAGTGCAGGGCTAGTAAGGAACTAGTGCAGGGCTAGTGCAGGGCTA
Source organism: Oncorhynchus nerka (assembly GCF_034236695.1). Lineage (NCBI taxonomy): Eukaryota > Metazoa > Chordata > Actinopteri > Salmoniformes > Salmonidae > Oncorhynchus > Oncorhynchus nerka. The sequence goes on from NW_027040360.1 coordinate 172,650, forward strand.
GTAAGGAGCTAGTGCAGGGCTAGTGCAGGGCTAGTGCAGGACTAGTAAGGAGCTAGTGCAGGGCTAGTGCAGGGCTAGTAAGGAGCTAGTGCAGGGCTAGTGCAGGGCTAGTAAGGAGCTAGTGCAGGGCTAGTGCAGGGCTAGTAAGGAGCTAGTGCAGGGCTAGTAAGGAGCTAGTGCAGGGCTAGTAAGGAGCTAGTGCAGGGCTAGTGCAGGGCTAGTAAGGAGCTAGTGCAGGGCTAGTGCAGGGCTAGTAAGGAGCTAGTGCAGGGCTAGTAAGGAGCTAGTAAGGAGCTAGTGCAGGGCTAGTAAGGAGTTAGTGCAGGGCTAGTAAGGAGCTAGTGCAGGGCTAGTAAGGAGCTAGTGCAGGGCTAGTAAGGAGCTAGTGCAGGGCTAGTGCAGGGCTAGTAAGGAGCTAGTGCAGGGCTAGTGCAGGGCTAGTAAGGAGCTAGTGCAGGGCTAGTAAGGAGCTAGTGCAGGGCTAGTGCAGGGCTAGTGCAGGGCTAGTAAGGAGCTAGTGCAGGGCTAGTAAGGAGCTAGTGCAGGGCTAGTGCAGGGCTAGTGCAGGGCTAGTAAGGAGCTAGTGCAGGGCTAGTGCAGGGCTAGTAAGGAACTAGTGCAGGGCTAGTGCAGGGCTAGTAAGGAACTAGTGCAGGGCTAGTGCAGGGCTAGTGCAGGGCTAGTGCAGGGCTAGTAAGGAGCTAGTGCAGGGCTAGTGCAGGGCTAGTAAGGAGCTAGTGCAGGGCTAGTGCAGGGCTAGTAAGGAGCTAGTGCAGGGCTAGTGCAGGGCTAGTAAGGAGCTAGTGCAGGGCTAGTAAGGAGCTAGTGCAGGGCTAGTAAGGAGCTAGTGCAGGGCTAGTGCAGGGCTAGTAAGGAGCTAGTGCAGGGCTAGTGCAGGGCTAGTAAGGAGCTAGTGCAGGGCTAGTGCAGGGCTAGTAAGGAGCTAGTGCAGGGCTAGTAAGGAGCTAGTGCAGGGCTAGTGCAGGGCTAGTGCAGGGCTAGTAAGGAGCTAGTGCAGGGCTAGTGCAGGGCTAGTAAGGAACTAGTGCAGGGCTAGTGCAGGGCTAGTAAGGAACTAGTGCAGGGCTAGTGCAGGGCTAGTGCAGGGCTAGTGCAGGGCTAGTAAGGAGCTAGTGCAGGGCTAGTGCAGGGCTAGTAAGGAGCTAGTGCAGGGCTAGTGCAGGGCTAGTAAGGAGCTAGTGCAGGGCTAGTGCAGGGCTAGTAAGGAGCTAGTGCAGGGCTAGTAAGGAGCTAGTGCAGGGCTAGTAAGGAGCTAGTGCAGGGCTAGTGCAGGGCTAGTAAGGAGCTAGTGCAGGGCTAGTGCAGGGCTAGTAAGGAGCTAGTGCAGGGCTAGTAAGGAGCTAGTAAGGAGCTAGTGCAGGGCTAGTAAGGAGTTAGTGAAGGGCTAGTAAGGAGCTAGTGCAGGGCTAGTAAGGAGCTAGTAAGGAGCTAGTGCAGGGCTAGTAAGGAGCTAGTGCAGGGCTAGTAAGGAGCTAGTGCAGGGCTAGTGCAGGGCTAGTAAGGAGCTAGTGCAGGGCTAGTGCAGGGCTAGTAAGGAGCTAGTGCAGGGCTAGTAAGGAGCTAGTGCAGGGCTAGTGCAGGGCTAGTAAGGAGCTAGTGCAGGGCTACTAAGGAGCTAGTGCATGGCTAGTATAGGTCTAGTAAGGAGCTAGTGCAGGGCTAGTAAGGAGCTAGTGCAGGGCTAGTGCAGGGCTAGTAAGGAGCTAGTACAGGGCTAGTAAGGAGCTAGTGCAGGGCTAGTGCAGGGCTAGTAAGGAGCTAGTGCAGGGCTAGTGCAGGGCTAGTAAGGAGCTAGTGCAGGGCTAGTAAGGAGCTAGTAAGGAGCTAGTGCAGGGCTAGTAAGGAGCTAGTGCAGGGCTAGTAAGGAGCTAGTGCAGGGCTAGTGCAGGGCTAGTAAGGAGCTAGTGCAGGGCTAGTGCAGGGCTAGTAAGGAGCTAGTGCAGGGCTAGTAAGGAGCTAGTGCAGGGCTAGTGCAGGGCTAGTAAGGAGCTAGTGCAGGGCTACTAAGGAGCTAGTGCATGGCTAGTATAGGTCTAGTAAGGAGCTAGTGCAGGGCTAGTAAGGAGCTAGTGCAGGGCTAGTGCAGGGCTAGTAAGGAGCTAGTACAGGGCTAGTAAGGAGCTAGTGCAGGGCTAGTGCAGGGCTAGTGCAGGGCTAGTAAGGAGCTAGTGCAGGGCTAGTAAGGAGCTAGTGCGGGGCTAGTAAGGAGCTAGTGCTGGGCTATTAAGGAGCTAGTGCAGGGCTAGTAAGGAGCTAGTGCAGGGCTAGTAAGGAGCTAGTGCAGGGCTAGTAAGGAGCTAGTGCAGGGCTAGTAAGGAGCTAGTGCTGGGCTAGTGCAGGGCTAGTGCAGGGCTAGTAAGGAGCTAGTAAGGAGCTAGTGCAGAGCTAGCAAGGAGTTAGTGCAGGGCTAGTAAGGAGCTAGTGCAGGGCTAGTAAGGAGCTAGTGCAGGGCTAGTAAGGAGCTAGTGCAGGGCTAGTGCAGGGCTAGTAAGGAGCTAGTGCAGGGCTAGTAAGGAGCTAGTGCAGGGCTAGTAAGGAGCTAGTGCAGGGCTAGTAAGGAGCTAGTGCAGAGCTAGTGCAGGGCTAGTAAGGAGCTAGTGCTGGGCTAGTAAGGAAATAGTGCAGGGCTAGTAAGGAGCTAGTGCAGGGCTAGTGCAGGGCTAGTAAGGAGCTAGTGCAGGGCTAGTGCAGGGCTAGTAAGGAACTAGTGCAGGGCTAGTGCAGGGCTAGTAAGGAACTAGTGCAGGGCTAGTGCAGGGCTAGTAAGGAGCTAGTGCAGGGCTAGTGCAGGGCTAGTAAGGAGCTAGTGCAGGGCTAGTGCAGGGCTAGTAAGGAGCTAGTGCAGGGCTAGTGCAGGGCTAGTAAGGAGCTAGTGCAGGGCTAGTGCAGGGCTAGTAAGGAGCTAGTGCAGGGCTAGTAAGGAGCTAGTGCAGGGCTAGTAAGGAGCTAGTGCAGGGCTAGTGCAGGGCTAGTAAGGAGCTAGTGCAGGGCTAGTGCAGGGCTAGTAAGGAGCTAGTGCAGGGCTAGTAAGGAGCTAGTAAGGAGCTAGTGCAGGGCTAGTAAGGAGTTAGTGAAGGGCTAGTAAGGAGCTAGTGCAGGGCTAGTAAGGAGCTAGTGCAGGGCTAGTAAGGAGCTAGTGCAGGGCTAGTGCAGGGCTAGTAGGAGCTAGTGCAGGGCTAGTGCAGGGCTAGTAAGGAGCTAGTGCAGGGCTAGTAAGGAGCTAGTGCAGGGCTAGTGCAGGGCTAGTAAGGAGCTAGTGCAGGGCTACTAAGGAGCTAGTGCATGGCTAGTATAGGTCTAGTAAGGAGCTAGTGCAGGGCTAGTAAGGAGCTAGTGCAGGGCTAGTGCAGGGCTAGTAAGGAGCTAGTACAGGGCTAGTAAGGAGCTAGTGCAGGGCTAGTGCAGGGCTAGTGCAGGGCTAGTAAGGAGCTAGTGCAGGGCTAGTAAGGAGCTAGTGCGGGGCTAGTAAGGAGCTAGTGCTGGGCTATTAAGGAGCTAGTGCAGGGCTAGTAAGGAGCTAGTGCAGGGCTAGTAAGGAGCTAGTGCAGGGCTAGTAAGGAGCTAGTGCAGGGCTAGTAAGGAGCTAGTGCTGGGCTAGTGCAGGGCTAGTGCAGGGCTAGTAAGGAGCTAGTAAGGAGCTAGTGCAGGGCTAGTGCAGAGCTAGCAAGGAGTTAGTGCAGGGCTAGTAAGGAGCTAGTGCAGGGCTAGTAAGGAGCTAGTGCAGGGCTAGTAAGGAGCTAGTGCAGGGCTAGTGCAGGGCTAGTAAGGAGCTAGTGCAGGGCTAGTAAGGAGCTAGTGCAGGGCTAGTAAGGAGCTAGTGCAGGGCTAGTAAGGAGCTAGTGCAGAGCTAGTGCAGGGCTAGTAAGGAGCTAGTGCTGGGCTAGTAAGGAGCTAGTGCAGGGCTAGTAAGGAGCTAGTGCAGGGCTAGTGCAGGGCTAGTAAGGAGCTAGTGCAGGGCTAGTGCAGGGCTAGTAAGGAACTAGTGCAGGGCTAGTGCAGGGCTAGTAAGGAACTAGTGCAGGGCTAGTGCAGGGCTAGTAAGGAGCTAGTGCAGGGCTAGTGCAGGGCTAGTAAGGAGCTAGTGCAGGGCTAGTGCAGGGCTAGTAAGGAGCTAGTGCAGGGCTAGTGCAGGGCTAGTAAGGAGCTAGTGCAGGGCTAGTGCAGGGCTAGTAAGGAGCTAGTGCAGGGCTAGTAAGGAGCTAGTGCAGGGCTAGTAAGGAGCTAGTGCAGGGCTAGTGCAGGGCTAGTAAGGAGCTAGTGCAGGGCTAGTGCAGGGCTAGTAAGGAGCTAGTGCAGGGCTAGTAAGGAGCTAGTAAGGAGCTAGTGCAGGGCTAGTAAGGAGTTAGTGAAGGGCTAGTAAGGAGCTAGTGCAGGGCTAGTAAGGAGCTAGTGCAGGGCTAGTAAGGAGCTAGTGCAGGGCTAGTGCAGGGCTAGTAAGGAGCTAGTGCAGGGCTACTAAGGAGCTAGTGCATGGCTAGTATAGGTCTAGTAAGGAGCTAGTGCAGGGCTAGTAAGGAACTAGTGCAGGGCTAGTGCAGGGCTAGTAAGGAGCTAGTACAGGGCTAGTAAGGAGCTAGTGCAGGGCTAGTGCAGGGCTAGTGCAGGGCTAGTAAGGAGCTAGTGCAGGGCTAGTAAGGTGCTAGTGCGGGGCTAGTAAGGAGCTAGTGCTGGGCTATTAAGGAGCTAGTGCAGGGCTAGTAAGGAGCTAGTGCAGGGCTAGTAAGGAGCTAGTGCAGGGCTAGTAAGGAGCTAGTGCAGGGCTAGTAAGGAGCTAGTGCTGGGCTAGTGCAGGGCTAGTGCAGGGCTAGTAAGGAGCTAGTAAGGAGCTAGTGCAGGGCTAGTGCAGAGCTAGCAAGGAGTTAGTGCAGGGCTAGTAAGGAGCTAGTGCAGGGCTAGTAAGGAGCTAGTGCAGGGCTAGTAAGGAGCTAGTGCAGGGCTAGTGCAGGGCTAGTAAGGAGCTAGTGCAGGGCTAGTAAGGAGCTAGTGCAGGGCTAGTAAGGAGCTAGTGCAGGGCTAGTAAGGAGCTAGTGCAGAGCTAGTGCAGGGCTAGTAAGGAGCTAGTGCTGGGCTAGTAAGGAGCTAGTGCAGGGCTAGTAAGGAGCTAGTGCAGGGCTAGTGCAGGGCTAGTAAGGAGCTAGTGCAGGGCTAGTAAGGAGCTAGTGCAGGGCTAGTGCAGGGCTAGTGCAGGGCTAGTAAGGAGCTAGTGCAGGGCTAGTGCAGGGCTAGTAAGGAACTAGTGCAGGGCTAGTGCAGGGCTAGTAAGGAACTAGTGCAGGGCTAGTGCAGGGCTAGTAAGGAGCTAGTGCAGGGCTAGTGCAGGGCTAGTAAGGAGCTAGTGCAGGGCTAGTGCAGGGCTAGTAAGGAGCTAGTGCAGGGCTAGTGCAGGGCTAGTAAGGAGCTAGTGCAGGGCTAGTAAGGAGCTAGTGCAGGGCTAGTGCAGGGCTAGTAAGGAACTAGTGCAGGGCTAGTGCAGGGCTAGTAAGGAACTAGTGCAGGGCTAGTGCAGGGCTAGTAAGGAGCTAGTGCAGGGCTAGTGCAGGGCTAGTAAGGAGCTAGTGCAGGGCTAGTGCAGGGCTAGTAAGGAGCTAGTGCAGGGCTAGTGCAGGGCTAGTAAGGAGCTAGTGCAGGGCTAGTGCAGGGCTAGTAAGGAGCTAGTGCAGGGCTAGTAAGGAGCTAGTGCAGGGCTAGTAAGGAGCTAGTGCAGGGCTAGTGCAGGGCTAGTAAGGAGCTAGTGCAGGGCTAGTGCAGGGCTAGTAAGGAGCTAGTGCAGGGCTAGTAAGGAGCTAGTAAGGAGCTAGTGCAGGGCTAGTAAGGAGTTAGTGAAGGGCTAGTAAGGAGCTAGTGCAGGGCTAGTAAGGAGCTAGTGCAGGGCTAGTAAGGAGCTAGTGCAGGGCTAGTGCAGGGCTAGTAAGGAGCTAGTGCAGGGCTAGTGCAGGGCTAGTAAGGAGCTAGTGCAGGGCTAGTAAGGAGCTAGTGCAGGGCTAGTGCAGGGCTAGTAAGGAGCTAGTGCAGGGCTACTAAGGAGCTAGTGCAGGGCTAGTATAGGTCTAGTAAGGAGCTAGTGCAGGGCTAGTAAGGAGCTAGTGCAGGGCTAGTGCAGGGCTAGTAAGGAGCTAGTACAGGGCTAGTAAGGAGCTAGTGCAGGGCTAGTGCAGGGCTAGTGCAGGGCTAGTAAGGAGCTAGTGCTGGGCTATTAAGGAGCTAGTGCAGGGCTAGTAAGGAGCTAGTGCAGGGCTAGTAAGGAGCTAGTGCAGGGCTAGTAAGGAGCTAGTGCAGGGCTAGTAAGGAGCTAGTGCTGGGCTAGTAAGGAGCTAGTGCAGGGGTGTAAATAGTAGTGCACTATATAGGGAATGGGGTGCTATTTGAGACTCAGATGTTGACAACAGACAGTACTTCTCCTCAATAGGGCTCCTTCTCTCTCTCTCTCCCCCACTGTCTCTCTCTCTCCCCCAGTAGTCTCTCTCTCTCTCCCCACCGTCTCTCTCTCCCCACTGTCTCTCTCTCTCCCCCAGTAGTCTCTCTCTCTCTCCCCACCGTCTCTCTCTCCCCCACTGTCTCTGCCTCTCTCTCTCCCCCACTCTCTCTCTGTCTCTCTCTCTCCCACTGTCTTTCTCTCTCTTCACCACTCTCTCACACTGTCTCTGCCTCTCTCTCTCTCCCACTGTCTCGCTCTCTCTCCCACTGTCTCTCTCTCTCTCTCTTTCTCTCCCCCTCTGTCTCACTGTCTCTTCCCCCCACTGTCCACTCTCTCTCTCTCTCTCTCTCTCTCTCTCTCTCTCTCTCCCCACTGTCCACTGTCTCTCTCTCCCCTTCTGTCTCACTGTCTCTCTCTCCCCCCACTGTCTCACTGTCTCTCTCTCCCACTGTCCACTGTCTCTCTCACTGTCTCTGTCTCTCTCTCTCTCCCACCCTCTCTCTCTCTCTCTCTCTCTCTCTCTCTCTCTCTCTCTCTGTTCGCTCTCCCTCTCTCACTGTCTCTCTCTCTCCCACTGTCTCTCTGTCTCTCTGTCTCTCTCCCCCACTCTCTCTCGCTCTCTCTCCCACTGTATCTCTCTCTCTCTTTCTCTCGCCCCCTCTGTCTCACTGTCTCTCTCCCCCACTGTCCACTCTCTCTCTCTCTCTCTCTCTCTCTCTCTCTCTCCCCCCACTGTCCACTGTCTCTCTCTCCCCCCCACTGTCTCACTGTCTCTCTCTCTCTCCCACTGTCCACTGTCTCTCTCACTGTCTCTGTCTCTCTCTCTCTCTCTCCCTCTCTCTCTCTCTCTCTCTCTCTCTCTGTTCGCTCTCTCTCTCACTGTCTCTCTCTCCCACTGTCTCTCTCTCACTCTCTCTCTCTCCCACTGTCCACTCTCTCTCTCTCTCTCTCCCACTGTCCACTGTCTCTCTCACTGTCTCTGTCTCTCTCTCTCTCCCACTCTCTCTCTCTCTGTCTCTCTCTCTGTTCACTCTCTCTCTCTCACTGTCTCTCTCTCTCCCACTGTCTCTCTCTCACTCTCTCTCTCTCTCTCTCTCTCCCACTGTCTCACTGTCTCTCTCTCTCTCTGTTCGCTCTCTCTCTCTCACTGTCTCTCTCTCTCTCTGTTCGCTCTCTCTCTCTCACTGTCTCTCTCTCTCTCACTGTCTCTCTCTCTCTCACTGTCTCTCTCTCTCTCTGTTCGCTCTCTCTCTCTCACTGTCTCTCTCTCTCTCACTGTCTCTCTCTCTCTCTGTTCGCTCTCTCTCTCTCACTGTCTCTCTCTCTCTCACTGTCTCTCTCTCTGTTCGCTCTCTCTCTCTCACTGTCTCTCTCTCTCCCACTGTCTCTCTCTCTCTCACTGTCTCTCTCTCTGTTCGCTCTCTCTCTCTCACTGTCTCTCTCTCTCCCACTGTCTCTCTCTCTCTCACTGTCTCTCTCTCACTGTCTCTCTCTCTCCCACTGTCTCTCTCTCTCCCACTGTCTCTCTCTCTCTCACTGTCTCTCTCTCTCTCACTGTCTCTCTCTCTCACTGTCTCTCTCTCTGTTCGCTCTCTCTCTCTCACTGTCTCTCTCTCTCACTGTCTCTCTCTCTCTCACTGTCTCTCTCTCTCTGTTCGCTCTCTCTCTCTCACTGTCTCTCTCTCTCACTGTCTCTCTCTCTCTCACTGTCTCTCTCTCTCTCACTGTCTCTCTCTCTCTCTGTTCGCTCTCTCTCTCTCACTGTCTCTCTCTCTCCCACTGTCTCTCTCTCACTCTCTCTCTCTCTCCCACTGTCCACTGTCTCTCTCACTCTCTCTCTCTCTCTCTCTCTCTCCCACTGTCCACTGTCTCTCTCACTCTCTCTCTCTCTCTCTCTCTCTCTCTCTCACTCTCTCTCTCACTCTCTCTCTCTCCCACTGTCCACTGTCTCTCTCACTGTCTCTGTCTCTCTCTCTCTCCCACTCTCTCTCTCTCTCTCTCTCTCTCTCTCTGTTCGCTCTCTCTCTCTCACTGTCTCTCTCTCTCCCACTGTCTCTCTCTCACTCTCTCTCTCTCCCACTGTCTCTCTCTCTCTCTCTGTCTCTCCTACTCTAGTTCAGGTAATGGTGTATGTCTGTTTAATCCTAGATTTAACTTTGTATACAGTAGATAGAAATGAACTTGGTGGCACACACACACACACACACACACACACACACACACACACACACACACACACACACACACACACACACACACAGAGAGAGACAAGCACTTAGTTATTTCAACCCGAACACATATTGGTGTGTATTCTAAGCTATTGTAGGAGGTGTGTTCAGCTGGAAGCTGAGGTGTATTCTGAGCTATTGTAGGAACATTACACACTGACACATCTATACACAATATCAGTCCAAAATATAATATTACAGCCTACTATGTGTGATAGACTAGTATCTTGTCCAGGGGGTGTACTGTATATCAAGCTGTCTCACTACAGGAGATGGACTCCTGCCCTACGGGCCGTTCTGGTCCGCTGTACAGAGACAGGAGATGGACTCCTGCCCTACGGGCCATTCTGGTCCGCTGTACAGAGACAGGAGATGGACTCCTGCCCTACGGGCCGTTCTGGTTCACTCTACAGAAACAGGAGATGGACTCCTGCCCTACGGGCCGTTCTGGTCCACTGTACAGAGACAGGAGATGGAACTCCTGCCCTACGAGCCGTTCTGGTCCACTGTACAGAGACAGGAGATGGACTCCTGCCCTACGAGCCGTTCTGGTCCACTGTACAGAGACAGGAGATGGACTCCTGCCCTATGGGCCATTCTGGCTTGGACAAGGTTTCTTACTTGTTTCCTTGACTTCCACTAACACGTGCTGTGTGTGCTGTCTGTTCATAGGAGCTGGCTTTGAGGACCCAACTACCTGTCAGTATGGAGCAGGACGGGGGGACTCCCAACCCTGTGTCGTCCCCTGGGATGGGCCAGGACGCCAGAACCATGACAACCAACAGCTCCGACCCATTCCTCAACAGGTACGCCTTATCAGTTGTTATGACAGCTTACCTCAACAGGTAAGGTATCAGTTGTTATGACAGCTTACCTCAACAGGTAAGGTATCAGTTGTTATGACAGCTTACCTCAACAGGTACGCCTTATCAGTTGTTATGACAGCTTACCTCAACAGGTAAGGTATCAGTTGTTATGGCAGCTTACCTCAACAGGTAAGGTATCAGTTGTTATGACAGCTTACCTCAACAGGTAAGGTATCAGTTGTTATGGCAGCTTACCTCAACAGGTAAGGTATCAGTTGTTATGACAGCTCACCTCAACAGGTACGCCTTATCAGTTGTTATGGCAGCTTACCTCAACAGGTAAGGTATCAGTTGTTATGGCAGCTTACCTCAACAGGTAAGGTATCAGTTGTTATGGCAGCTTACCTCAACAGGTAAGGTATCAGTTGTTATGGCAGCTTACCTCAACAGGTAAGGTATCAGTTGTTATGACAGCTTACCTCAACAGGTAAGGTATCAGTTGTTATGACAGCTTACCTCAACAGGTAAGGTATCAGTTGTTATGGCAGCTTACCTAAACAGGTAAGGTATCAGTTGTTATGGCAGCTGACCTCAACAGGTAAGGTATCAGTTGTTATGGCAGCTTACCTCAACAGGTAAGGTATCAGGTGTTATGACAGCTTACCTCAACAGGTAAGGTATCAGTTGTTATGACAGCTTACCTCAACAGGTAAGGTATCAGTTGTTATGACAGCTTACCTCAACAGGTAAGGTATCAGTTGTTATGGCAGCTTACCTAAACAGGTAAGGTATCAGTTGTTATGGCAGCTGACCTCAACAGGTAAGGTATCAGGTGTTATGACAGCTTACCTCAACAGGTAAGGTATCTGTTGTTATGACAGCTTACCTCAACAGGTAAGGTATCAGTTGTTATGACAGCTCACCTCAACAGGTAAGGTATCAGTTGTTATGACAGCTTACCTCAACAGGTAAGGTATCTGTTGTTATGACAGCTTACCTCAACAGGTAAGGTATCAGTTGTTATGACAGCTTACCTCAACAGGTAAGGTATCAGTTGTTATGACAGCTTACCTCAACAGGTAAGGTATCAGTTGTTATGGCAGCTTACCTCAACAGGTAAGGTATCAGTTGTTATGACAGCTTACCTCAACAGGTACGCCTTATCAGTTGTTATGACAGCTTACCTCAACAGGTAAGGTATCAGTTGTTATGGCAGCTGACCTCAACAGGTAAGGTATCTGTTGTTATGACAGCTTACCTCAACAGGTAAGGTATCAGTTGTTATGGCAGCTTACCTCAACAGGTAAGGTATCAGTTGTTATGGCAGCTTACCTCAACAGGTAAGGTATCAGTTGTTATGACAGCTTACCTCAACAGGTAAGGTATCAGTTGTTATGACAGCTTACCTCAACAGGTAAGGTATCAGTTGTTATGGCAGCTTACCTCAACAGGTAAGGTATCAGTTGTTATGACAGCTTACCTCAACAGGTAAGGTATCAGTTGTTATGGCAGCTTACCTCAACAGGTAAGGTATCAGTTGTTATGACAGCTTACCTCAACAGGTAAGGTATCAGTTGTTATGACAGCTCACCTCAACAGGTAAGGTATCAGTTGTTATGACAGCTTACCTCAACAGGTAAGGTATGTATCATAAGGAGATATTATACGGTGTGCTGCATCTTTCCTCAACAGGTTTGTCTGTTTATCTGAGGGCTTGTTTATCCCAGACACAGATTTAGCCTGACCCACTAGAAACACCTTTGTCTTCGCTACATCTGTGTCTGGAAAAACCGGCTCAGAATTCTAGATATTAATTAACCCGGAAAAACACAGCTCCGAAAAGAACATTAGTCATGATTTGTGTCATAGTGTTTGAAGTATTAGTAAATTGTTGTGGATGATATCGTCCCTGTTTGGAGCGTGATTACCGTAACCTAATGTGACCTGAGCAGGTAGGAAAAACTCAGGGTTCTGGGGTCTCTGCCTTTCTTACACACACACTCACACACACACACACACACACACACACACACACACACACACACACACACACACACACACACAGTAACTAGTGTGTGTGTGTGTATCCTATCAGAACTGTGTGTGTGTGTGTGTGTATCCTACCAGAACTGTGTGTGTGTGTGTGTGTGTGTGTATCCTATCAGAACTGTGTGTGTGTGTGTGTGTGTGTGTGTGTGTATCCTACCAGAACTGTGTGTGTGTGTGTATCCTATCAGAACTGTGTGTGTGTGTGTGTGTGTGTGTATGCTATCAGAACTGTGTGTGTGCCTAGTGCTGTGGTGGGGGGAGTTTGAGCCCCTGTGTGAGCTGCCTGAGAGGCATTTCTCTGAACTTAACCCCGTTCACACGGAAGTGACTCATTCAGACCAGGTGTGGGCTGTGCTGAGAGAGTGAGCCCGCACAATACCGCCATCTGGTGGACATGGTCGGTACTGCAGGACAGGGCGTTTCACAGAGTTTTTAAACCCATAGGCTCAACATGTTGAGACTCGTTGGGCATCAGATTAGCCCAATTCCATGATAATGACATTGAATGATAATCAGGGATTTCTATTGGAGAAGCAGTTACTAAACATCTTTATTCTTTGAATTTCCCGTGCAGCTGAACATTGTGTCAAATCCAATTATATAAATGTTTTTTTTGTTTTAATGAACCATTTGCAGATTGTAGTGGTTTTAAAACGGTATCTGAATGGTGAAGGAGTGTCTCATATATTCAACCACATGTTGTTAAAACACTTTTAGCATTATGTCTGAGCTGGATGCATTGACGATGAGTGTACAACACGTTTACACTACAACACGTTTACACTACAACACTACAACACTTTTACACTACAACACTACAACACGTTTACACTACAACACGTTTACACTACAACACTACAACACTACAACACGTTTACACTACAACACTACAACACGTTTACACTACAACACTACAACACGTTTACACTACAACACGTTTACACTACAACACGTTTACACTACAACACTACAACACGTTTACACTACAACACGTTTACACTACAACACTACAACACGTTTACACTACAACACTACAACACGTTTACACTACAACACGTTTACACTACAACACGTTTACACTACAACACTACAACACGTTTACACTACAACACTACAACACATTTACACTACAACACGTTTACACTACAACACGTTTACACTACAACACTACAACACGTTTACACTACAACACGTTTACACTACAACACTACAACACGTTTACACTACAACACTACAACACGTTTACACTACAACACTACAACACGTTTACACTACAACACTTTTACACTACAACACTACAACACTACAACACGTTTACACTACAACACGTTTACACTACAACACGTTTACACTACAACACTACAACACTACAACACGTTTACACTACAACACGTTTACACTACAACACGTTTACACTACAACACTACAACACGTTTACACTACAACACGTTTACACTACAACACTACAACACTACAACACGTTTACACTACAACATGTTTACACTACAACACTACAACACGTTTACACTACAACACTACAACACGTTTACACTACAACACTACAACACGTTTACACTACAACACTACAACACGTTTACACTACAACACTACAACACTACAACACGTTTACACTACAACACTACAACACGTTTACACTACAACACTACAACACGTTTACACTACAACACTACAACACGTTTACACTACAACACTACAACACTACAACACGTTTACACTACAACACGTTTACACTACAACACTACAACACGTTTACACTACAACACGTTTACACTACAACACTACAACACTTTTACACTACAACACGTTTACACTACAACACGTTTACACTACAACACTACAACACGTTTACACTACAACACTACAACACGTTTACACTACAACACTACAACACGTTTACACTACAACACTACAACACGTTTACACTACAACACTACAACACGTTTACACTACAACACTACAACACGTTTACACTACAACACGTTTACACTACAACACGTTTACACTACAACACTACAACACGTTTACACTACAACACGTTTACACTACAACACTACAACACTACAACACGTTTACACTACAACACTACAACACTACAACACGTTTACACTACAACACGTTTACACTACAACACGTTTACACTACAACACTACAACACGTTTACACTACAACACGTTTACACTACAACACTACAACACGTTTACACTACAACACTACAACACTACAACACGTTTACACTACAACACGTTTACACTACAACACTACAACACTACAACACGTTTACACTACAACACTACAACACGTTTACACTACAACACTACAACACGTTTACACTACAACACGTTTACACTACAACACGTTTACACTACAACACTACAACACGTTTACACTACAACACTACAACACTACAACACGTTTACACTACAACACTACAACACGTTTACACATTTACATTTACATTTAAGTCATTTAGCAGACGCTCTTATCCAGAGCGACTTACAAATTGGTGCATTCACCTTATGACCTCCAGTGGAACAGTAGTGCATCTAAATCTTTTCAGGGGGAGGGGGGGTGAGAGGGATTACTTTATCCTATCCTAGGTATTCCTTAAAGAGGTGGGGTTTCAGGTGTCTCCGGAAGGTGGTGATTGACTCCGCTGTCCTGGCGTCGTGAGGGAGTTTGTTCCACCATTGGGGGGCCAGAGCAGCGAACAGTTTTGACTGGGCTGAGCGGGAACTGTACTTCCTCAGTGGTAGGGAGGCGAGCAGGCCAGAGGTGGATGAACGCAGTGCCCTTGTTTGGGTGTAGGGCCTGATCAGAGCCTGGAGGTACTGAGGTGCCGTTCCCCTCACAGCTCCGTAGGCAAGCACCATGGTCTTGTAGCGGATGCGAGCTTCAACTGGAAGCCAGTGGAGGGAGCGGAGGAGCGGGGTGACGTGAGAGAACTTGGGAAGGTTGAACACCAGACGGGCTGCGGCGTTCTGGATGAGTTGTAGGGGTTTAATGGCACAGGCAGGGAGCCCAGCCAACAGCGAGTTGCAGTAATCCAGACGGGAGATGACAAGTGCCTGGATTAGGACCTGCGCCGCTTCCTGTGTGAGGCAGGGTCGTACTCTGCGGATGTTGTAGAGCATGAACCTACAGGAACGGGCCACCACCTTGATGTTAGTTGAGAACGACAGGGTGTTGTCCAGGATCACGCCAAGGTTCTTAGCGCTCTGGGAGGAGGACACAATGGAGTTGTCAACCGTGATGGCGAGATCATGGAACGGGCAGTCCTTCCCCGGGAGGAAGAGCAGTTCCGTCTTGCCGAGGTTCAGCTTGAGGTGGTGATCCGTCATCCACACGGATATGTCTGCCAGACATGCAGAGATGCGATTCGCCACCTGGTCATCAGAAGGGGGAAAGGAGAAGATTAATTGTGTGTCGTCTGCATAGCAATGATAGGAGAGACCATGTGAGGTTATGACAGAGCCAAGTGACTTGGTGTATAGCGAGAATAGGAGAGGGCCTAGATACACTACAACACTACAACACTACAACACGTTTACACTACAACACGTTTACACTACAACACGTTTACACTACAACACTACAACACGTTTACACTACAACACTACAACACTACAACACGTTTACACTACAACACGTTTACACTACAACACTACAACACATTTACACTACAACACATTTACACTACAACACTACAACACTACAACACGTTTACACTACAACACGTTTACACTACAACACTACAACACGTTTACACTACAACACTACAACACGTTTACACTACAACACTACAACACGTTTACACTACAACACTACAACATGTTTACACTACAACACGTTTACACTACAACACGTTTACAATACAACACCTTTACACTACAACACTACAACACGTTTACACTACAACACTACAACACGTTTACACTACAACACTACAACACGTTTACACTACAACACTACAACACTACAACACGTTTACACTACAACACTACAACACGTTTACACTACAACACTACAACACGTTTACACTACAACACTACAACACGTTTACACTACAACACTACAACACTACAACACGTTTACACTACAACACGTTTACACTACAACACTACAACACGTTTACACTACAACACGTTTACACTACAACACTACAACACTTTTACACTACAACACGTTTACACTACAACACGTTTACACTACAACACTACAACACGTTTACACTACAACACTACAACACGTTTACACTACAACACTACAACACGTTTACACTACAACACTACAACACGTTTACACTACAACACTACAACACGTTTACACTACAACACTACAACACGTTTACACTACAACACGTTTACACTACAACACGTTTACACTACAACACTACAACACGTTTACACTACAACACGTTTACACTACAACACTACAACACTACAACACGTTTACACTACAACACTACAACACTACAACACGTTTACACTACAACACGTTTACACTACAACACGTTTACACTACAACACTACAACACGTTTACACTACAACACGTTTACACTACAACACTACAACACGTTTACACTACAACACTACAACACTACAACACGTTTACACTACAACACGTTTACACTACAACACTACAACACTACAACACGTTTACACTACAACACTACAACACGTTTACACTACAACACTACAACACGTTTACACTACAACACGTTTACACTACAACACGTTTACACTACAACACTACAACACGTTTACACTACAACACTACAACACTACAACACGTTTACACTACAACACTACAACACGTTTACACATTTACATTTACATTTAAGTCATTTAGCAGACGCTCTTATCCAGAGCGACTTACAAATTGGTGCATTCACCTTATGACCTCCAGTGGAACAGTAGTGCATCTAAATCTTTTCAGGGGAGGGGGTGAGAGGGATTACTTTATCCTATCCTAGGTATTCCTTAAAGAGGTGGGGTTTCAGGTGTCTCCGGAAGGTGGTGATTGACTCCGCTGTCCTGGCGTCGTGAGGGAGTTTGTTCCACCATTGGGGGCCAGAGCAGCGAACAGTTTTGACTGGGCTGAGCGGGAACTGTACTTCCTCAGTGGTAGGGAGGCGAGCAGGCCAGAGGTGGATGAACGCAGTGCCCTTGTTTGGGTGTAGGGCCTGATCAGAGCCTGGAGGTACTGAGGTGCCGTTCCCCTCACAGCTCCGTAGGCAAGCACCATGGTCTTGTAGCGGATGCGAGCTTCAACTGGAAGCCAGTGGAGGGAGCGGAGGAGCGGGGGTGACGTGAGAGAACTTGGGAAGGTTGAACACCAGACGGGCTGCGGCGTTCTGGATGAGTTGTAGGGGTTTAATGGCACAGGCAGGGAGCCCAGCCAACAGCGAGTTGCAGTAATCCAGACGGGAGATGACAAGTGCCTGGATTAGGACCTGCGCCGCTTCCTGTGTGAGGCAGGGTCGTACTCTGCGGATGTTGTAGAGCATGAACCTACAGGAACGGGCCACCACCTTGATGTTAGTTGAGAACGACAGGGTGTTGTCCAGGATCACGCCAAGGTTCTTAGCGCTCTGGGAGGAGGACACAATGGAGTTGTCAACCGTGATGGCGAGATCATGGAGCGGGCAGTCCTTCCCCGGGAGGAAGAGCAGTTCCGTCTTGCCGAGGTTCAGCTTGAGGTGGTGATCCGTCATCCACACGGATATGTCTGCCAGACATGCAGAGATGCGATTCGCCACCTGGTCATCAGAAGGGGGAAAGGAGAAGATTAATTGTGTGTCGTCTGCATAGCAATGATAGGAGAGACCATGTGAGGTTATGACAGAGCCAAGTGACTTGGTGTATAGCGAGAATAGGAGAGGGCCTAGATACACTACAACACTACAACACTACAACACGTTTACACTACAACACGTTTACACTACAACACGTTTACACTACAACACTACAACACGTTTACACTACAACACTACAACACTACAACACGTTTACACTACAACACGTTTACACTACAACACTACAACACATTTACACTACAACACATTTACACTACAACACTACAACACTACAACACGTTTACACTACAACACGTTTACACTACAACACTACAACACGTTTACACTACAACACTACAACACGTTTACACTACAACACTACAACACGTTTACACTACAACACTACAACATGTTTACACTACAACACGTTTACACTACAACACGTTTACAATACAACACCTTTACACTACAACACTACAACACGTTTACACTACAACACTACAACACGTTTACACTACAACACTACAACACGTTTACACTACAACACTACAACATGTTTACACTACAACACGTTTACACTACAACACGTTTACAATACAACACCTTTACACTACAACACTACAACACGTTTACACTACAACACTACAACACGTTTACACTACAACACTACAACACGTTTACACTACAACACTACAACACGTTTACACTACAACACTACAACACGTTTACACTACAACACTACAACACGTTTACACTACAACACTACAACACTACAACACGTTTACACTACAACACTACAACACGTTTACACTACAACACTACAACACGTTTACACTACAACACGTTTACACTACAACACTACAACACGTTTACACTACAACACTACAACATGTTTACACTACAACACTACAACACGTTTACACTACAACACTACAACACTACAACACGTTTGCACTACAACACTACAACACGTTTACACTACAACACTACAACACTACAACACGTTTACACTACAACACGTTTACACTACAACACTACAACACGTTTACACTACAACACTACAACACGTTTACACTACAACACTACAACACGTTTACACTACAACACGTTTACACTACAACACGTTTACACTACAACACTACAACACGTTTACACTACAACACTACAACACGTTTACACTACAACACGTTTACACTACAACACTACAACACATTTACACTACAACACATTTACACTACAACACTACAACACGTTTACACTACAACACTACAACACGTTTACACTACAACACTACAACATGTTTACACTACAACACGTTTTTCACTACAACACGTTTACAATACAACACCTTTACACTACAACACTACAACACGTTTACACTACAACACGTTTACACTACAACACGTTTACACTACAACACTACAACACGTTTACACTACAACACTACAACACGTTTACACTACAACACTACAACACGTTTACACTACAACACTACAACACGTTTACACTACAACACTACAACACGTTTACACTACAACACTACAACACTACAACACGTTTACACTACAACACTACAACACTACAACACGTTTACACTACAACATGTTTACACTACAACACTACAACACTACAACACGTTTACACTACAACACGTTTACACTACAACACTACAACACTACAACATGTTTACACTACAACACTACAACACTACAACACGTTTACACTACAACACTACAACACGTTTACACTACAACACTACAACACGTTTACACTACAACACGTTTACACTACAACACTACAACACTACAACACGTTTACACTACAACACGTTTACACTACAACACTACAACACTACAACACTACAACATGTTTACACTACAACACTACAACACGTTTACACTACAACACTACAACACATTTACACTACAACACTACAACACGTTTACACTACAACACTACAACACGTTTACACTACAACACGTTTACACTACAATACGTTTACACTACAACACTACAACACGTTTACACTACAACACTACAACACGTTTACACTACAACACTACAACACGTTTACACTACAACACGTTTACACTACAACACTACACCACTACAACATGTTTACACTACAACACTACAACACTACAACACGTTTACACTACAACACGTTTACACTACAACACGTTTACACTACAACACTACAACACATTTACACTACAACACGTTTACACTACAACACTACAACACGTTTACACTACAACACTACAACACATTTACACTACAACACGTTTACACTACAACACTACAACACTACAACACGTTTACACTACAACACTACAACACGTTTACAGTACAACACGTTTACACTACAACACTACAACACGTTTACACTACAACACTACAACACGTTTACACTACAACACTACAACACGTTTACACTACAACACGTTTACACTACAACACTACAACACGTTTACACTACAACACTACAACACTACAACACTACAACACGTTTACACTACAACACGTTTACACTACAACACTACAACACGTTTACACTACAACACTACAACACGTTTACACTACAACACTACAACACGTTTACACTACAACACTACAACACGTTTACACTACAACACTACAACACTACAACACGTTTACACTACAACACTACAACACGTTTACACTACAACACTACAACACGTTTACACTACAACACGTTTACACTACAACACGTTTACACTACAACACTACAACACTACAACACGTTTACACTACAACACATTTACACTACAACACTACAACACGTTTACACTACAACACTACAACACGTTTACACTACAACACGTTTACACTACAACACGTTTACACTACAACACTACAACACGTTTACACTACAACACTACAACACTACAACACGTTTACACTACAACACGTTTACACTACAACACTACAACACGTTTACACTACAACACTACAACACGTTTACACTACAACACTACAACACGTTTACACTACAACACGTTTACACTACAACACGTTTACACTACAACACTACAACACGTTTACACTACAACACTACAACACGTTTACACTACAACACGTTTACACTACAACACTACAACACATTTACACTACAACACATTTACACTACAACACTACAACACGTTTACACTACAACACTACAACACGTTTACACTACAACACTACAACATGTTTACACTACAACACGTTTACACTACAACACGTTTACAATACAACACCTTTACACTACAACACTACAACACGTTTACACTACAACACGTTTACACTACAACACGTTTACACTACAACACTACAACACGTTTACACTACAACACTACAACACGTTTACACTACGACACTACAACACTACAACACGTTTACACTACAACACTACAACACGTTTACACTACAACACTACAACACGTTTACACTACAACACTACAACACGTTTACACTACAACACTACAACACTACAACACGTTTACACTACAACATGTTTACACTACAACACTACAACACTACAACACGTTTACACTACAACACGTTTACACTACAACACTACAACACTACAACATGTTTACACTACAACACTACAACACTACAACACGTTTACACTACAACACTACAACACGTTTACACTACAACACTACAACACGTTTACACTACAACACGTTTACACTACAACACTACAACACTACAACACGTTTACACTACAACACGTTTACACTACAACACTACAACACTACAACACTACAACATGTTTACACTACAACACTACAACACGTTTACACTACAACACTACAACACATTTACACTACAACACTACAACACGTTTACACTACAACACTACAACACGTTTACACTACAACACGTTTACACTACAACACGTTTACACTACAACACTACAACACGTTTACACTACAACACTACAACACGTTTACACTACAACACTACAACACGTTTACACTACAACACGTTTACACTACAACACTACACCACTACAACATGTTTACACTACAACACTACAACACTACAACACGTTTACACTACAACACGTTTACACTACAACACGTTTACACTACAACACTACAACACATTTACACTACAACACGTTTACACTACAACACTACAACACGTTTACACTACAACACTACAACACATTTACACTACAACACGTTTACACTACAACACTACAACACTACAACACGTTTACACTACAACACTACAACACGTTTACAGTACAACACGTTTACACTACAACACTACAACACTACAACACGTTTACACTACAACACTACAACACGTTTACACTACAACACTACAACACGTTTACACTACAACACTACAACACGTTTACACTACAACACGTTTACACTACAACACTACAACACGTTTACACTACAACACTACAACACTACAACACTACAACACGTTTACACTACAACACGTTTACACTACAACACTACAACACGTTTACACTACAACACTACAACACGTTTACACTACAACACTACAACACGTTTACACTACAACACTACAACACGTTTACACTACAACACTACAACACGTTTGCACTACAACACTACAACACGTTTACACTACAACACTACATCACGTTTACACTACAACACTACAACACTACAACACGTTTACACTACAACACGTTTACACTACAACACTACAACACTACAACACGTTTACACTACAACACGTTTACACTACAACACTACAACACTACAACACTACAACATGTTTACACTACAACACTACAACACGTTTACACTACAACACTACAACACGTTTACACTACAACACGTTTACACTACAACACTACAACACGTTTACACTACAACACTACAACACTACAACACGTTTACACTACAACACTACAACACTACAACACGTTTACACTACAACACTACAACACGTTTACACTACAACACTACAACACGTTTACACTACAACACTACAACACGTTTACACTACAACACTACAACACTACAACACGTTTGCACTACAACACTACAACACGTTTACACTACAACACTACAACACGTTTACACTACAACACTACAACACTACAACACGTTTACACTACAACACGTTTACACTACAACACTACAACACTACAACACGTTTACACTACAACACGTTTACACTACAACACTACAACACTACAACATGTTTACACTACAACACTACAACACGTTTACACTACAACACTACAACACTACAACAGTACAACACGTTTACACTACAACACTACAACAGTACAACAAGTTTACACTACAACACTACAACACGTTTACACTACAACACGTTTACACTACAACACGTTTACACTACAACACATTTACACTACAACACTACAACACGTTTACACTACAACACTACAACACGTTTACACTACAACACGTTTACACTACAACACTACAACACGTTTACACTACAACACTACAACACGTTTACACTACAACACTACAACACGTTTACACTACAACACTACAACACTACAACACGTTTACACTACAACACTACAACACTACAACATGTTTACACTACAACACTACAACACTACAACACGTTTACACTACAACACTACAACACTACAACACGTTTACACTACAACACGTTTACACTACAACACGTTTACACTACAACACTACTACACTACAACACTACAACACTACAACACGTTTACACTACAACACGTTTACACTACAACACTACAACACGTTTACACTACAACACTACAACACGTTTACACTACAACACTACAACACGTTTACACTACAACACTACAACACTACAACACGTTTGCACTACAACACTACAACACGTTTACACTACAACACTACAACACGTTTACACTACAACACTACAACACTACAACACGTTTACACTACAACACGTTTACACTACAACACTACAACACTACAACACGTTTACACTACAACACGTTTACACTACAACACTACAACACTACAACATGTTTACACTACAACACTACAACACGTTTACACTACAACACTACAACACTACAACAGTACAACACGTTTACACTACAACACTACAACAGTACAACAAGTTTACACTACAACACTACAACACGTTTACACTACAACACGTTTACACTACAACACGTTTACACTACAACACATTTACACTACAACACTACAACACGTTTACACTACAACACTACAACACGTTTACACTACAACACGTTTACACTACAACACTACAACACGTTTACACTACAACACTACAACACGTTTACACTACAACACTACAACACGTTTACACTACAACACTACAACACTACAACACGTTTACACTACAACACTACAACACTACAACATGTTTACACTACAACACTACAACACTACAACACGTTTACACTACAACACTACAACACTACAACACGTTTACACTACAACACGTTTACACTACAACACGTTTACACTACAACACTACTACACTACAACACTACAACACTACAACACGTTTACACTACAACACGTTTACACTACAACACTACAACACGTTTACACTACAACACTACAACACTACAACACGTTTACACTACAACACGTTTACACTACAACACTACAACACATTTACACTACAACACTACAACACGTTTACACTACAACACTACAACACGTTTACACTACAACACGTTTACACTACAACACTACAACACTACAACACGTTTACACTACAACACTACAACACGTTTACACTACAACACTACAACACGTTTACACTACAACACTACAACACGTTTACAGTACAACACGTTTACACTACAACACTACAACACTACAACACGTTTACACTACAACACTACAACATGCTTACACTACAACACTACAACACGTTTACACTACAACACTACAACACGTTTACACTACAACACTACAACACTACAACACGTTTACACTACAACACGTTTACACTACAACACTACAACATGTTTACACTACAACACTACAACACTACAACACGTTTACACTACAACACTACAACACGTTTACACTACAACACTACAACACGTTTACACTACAACACGTTTACACTACAACACTACAACACGTTTACACTACAACACTACAACACGTTTACACTACAACACGTTTACACTACAACACGTTTACACTACAACACTACAACACTACAACACTACAACACGTTTGCACTACAACACTACAACACGTTTACACTACAACACTACAACACGTTTACACTACAACACTACAACACTACAACACGTTTACACTACAACACTACAACACTACAACACGTTTACACTACAACACGTTTACACTACAACACTACAACACTACAACATGTTTACACTACAACACTACAACACGTTTACACTACAACACGTTTACACTACAACACGTTTACACTACAACACTACAACACGTTTACACTACAACACGTTTACACTACAACACTACAACACTACAACACTACAACACGTTTACACTACAACACTACAACACGTTTACACTACAACACGTTTACACTACAACACTACAATACGTTTACACTACAACACGTTTACACTACAACACATTTACACTACAACACTACAACACGTTTACACTACAACACTACAACACGTTTACACTACAACACTACAACACGTTTACACTACAACACTACAACACGTTTACACTACAACACTACAACACGTTTACACTACAACACGTTTACACTACAACACTACAACACGTTTACACTACAACACTACAACACATTTACACTACAACACTACAACACGTTTACAATACAACACTACAACAATACAACACTACAACACGTTTACACTACAACACTACAACATGTTTACACTACAACACGTTTACACTACAACACATTTACACTACAACACTACAACACGTTTACACTACAACACTACAACACGTTTACACTACAACACTACAACACGTTTACACTACAACACTACAACACGTTTACACTACAACACTACAACACGTTTACACTACAACACTACAACACGTTTACACTACAACACTACAACACTACAACATGTTTACACTACAACACTACAACACTACAACACGTTTACACTACAACACTACAACACGTTTACACTACAACACTACAACACTACAACACGTTTACACTACAACACTACAACACTACAACAGTACAACACGTTTACACTACAACAGTACAACACGTTTACACTACAACAGTACAACACTACAACACGTTTACACTACAACACTACAACACTACAACAGTACAACACGTTTACACTACAACAGTACAACACGTTTACACTACAACAGTACAACACGTTTACACTACAACACTACAACAGTACAACAGTACAACACGTTTACACTACAACACTACAACACGTTTACACTACAACAGTACAACACGTTTACACTACAACAGTACAACAGTACAACACGTTTACACTACAACACTACAACACTACAACACGTTTACACTACAACACTACAACACTACAACATGTTTACACTACAACACTACAACACTACAACACGTTTACACTACAACACTACAACACGTTTACACTACAACACGTTTACACTACAACACTACAACACTACAACAGTACAACACGTTTACACTACAACAGTACAACACGTTTACACTACAACAGTACAACACTACAACACGTTTACACTACAACACTACAACACTACAACAGTACAACACGTTTACACTACAACAGTACAACACGTTTACACTACAACAGTACAACACGTTTACACTACAACAGTACAACACGTTTACACTACAACAGTACAACAGTACAACAGTACAACACGTTTACACTACAACACTACAACACTACAACAGTACAACACGTTTACACTACAACAGTACAACACGTTTACACTACAACAGTACAACACTACAACACGTTTACACTACAACACTACAACACTACAACAGTACAACACGTTTACACTACAACAGTACAACACGTTTACACTACAACAGTACAACACGTTTACACTACAACAGTACAACACGTTTACACTACAACACTACAACAGTACAACAGTACAACACGTTTACACTACAACACTACAACACGTTTACACTACAACAGTACAACAGTACAACACGTTTACACTACAACACTACAACAGTACAACACGTTTACACTACAACAGTACAACACGTTTACACTACAACAGTACAACACTACAACACTACAACACGTTTACACTACAACAGTACAACACGTTTACACTACAACACTACAACACGTTTACACTACAACACTACAACACTACAACACGTTTACACTACAACACTACAACACGTTTACACTACAACACTACAACACGTTTACACTACAACACTACAACACGTTTACACTACAACACGTTTACACTACAACACGTTTACACTACAACACTACAACACTACAACACGTTTACACTACAACATGTTTACACTACAACACGTTTACACTACAACACTACAACACGTTTACACTACAACACTACAACACGTTTACACTACAACACTACAACACGTTTACACTACAACACGTTTACACTACAACACGTTTACACTACAACACTACAACACGTTTACACTACAACACGTTTACACTACAACACTACAACACTACAACACTACAACACGTTTACACTACAACACTACAACACGTTTACACTACAACACGTTTACACTACAACACTACAATACGTTTACACTACAACACGTTTACACTACAACACATTTACACTACAACACTACAACACGTTTACACTACAACACTACAACACGTTTACACTACAACACTACAACACATTTACACTACAACACTACAACACGTTTACACTACAACACTACAACACGTTTACACTACAACACGTTTACACTACAACACTACAACACGTTTACACTACAACACTACAACACATTTACACTACAACACTACAACACGTTTACAATACAACACTACAACAATACAACACTACAACACGTTTACACTACAACACTACAACATGTTTACACTACAACACGTTTACACTACAACACATTTACACTACAACACTACAACACGTTTACACTACAACACTACAACACGTTTACACTACAACACTACAACACGTTTACACTACAACACTACAACACGTTTACACTACAACACTACAACACGTTTACACTACAACACTACAACACGTTTACACTACAACACTACAACACTACAACATGTTTACACTACAACACTACAACACTACAACACGTTTACACTACAACACTACAACACGTTTACACTACAACACTACAACACTACAACACGTTTACACTACAACACTACAACACTACAACAGTACAACACGTTTACACTACAACAGTACAACACGTTTACACTACAACAGTACAACACTACAACACGTTTACACTACAACACTACAACACTACAACAGTACAACACGTTTACACTACAACAGTACAACACGTTTACACTACAACAGTACAACACGTTTACACTACAACACTACAACAGTACAACAGTACAACACGTTTACACTACAACACTACAACACGTTTACACTACAACAGTACAACACGTTTACACTACAACAGTACAACAGTACAACACGTTTACACTACAACACTACAACACTACAACACGTTTACACTACAACACTACAACACTACAACATGTTTACACTACAACACTACAACACTACAACACGTTTACACTACAACACTACAACACGTTTACACTACAACACGTTTACACTACAACACTACAACACTACAACAGTACAACACGTTTACACTACAACAGTACAACACGTTTACACTACAACAGTACAACACTACAACACGTTTACACTACAACACTACAACACTACAACAGTACAACACGTTTACACTACAACAGTACAACACGTTTACACTACAACAGTACAACACGTTTACACTACAACAGTACAACACGTTTTACACTACAACAGTACAACAGTACAACAGTACAACACGTTTACACTACAACACTACAACACTACAACAGTACAACACGTTTACACTACAACAGTACAACACGTTTACACTACAACAGTACAACACTACAACACGTTTACACTACAACACTACAACACTACAACAGTACAACACGTTTACACTACAACAGTACAACACGTTTACACTACAACAGTACAACACGTTTACACTACAACAGTACAACACGTTTACACTACAACACTACAACAGTACAACAGTACAACACGTTTACACTACAACACTACAACACGTTTACACTACAACAGTACAACAGTACAACACGTTTACACTACAACACTACAACAGTACAACACGTTTACACTACAACAGTACAACACGTTTACACTACAACAGTACAACACTACAACACTACAACACGTTTACACTACAACAGTACAACACGTTTACACTACAACACTACAACACGTTTACACTACAACACTACAACACTACAACACGTTTACACTACAACACTACAACACGTTTACACTACAACACTACAACACGTTTACACTACAACACTACAACACGTTTACACTACAACACGTTTACACTACAACACGTTTACACTACAACACTACAACACTACAACACGTTTACACTACAACATGTTTACACTACAACACGTTTACACTACAACACTACAACACGTTTACACTACAACACTACAACACGTTTACACTACAACACTACAACATGTTTACACTACAACACGTTTACACTACAACACTACAACACTACAACACGTTTACACTACAACAGTACAACACTACAACACTACAACACGTTTACACTACAACATGTTTACACTACAACACTACAACATGTTTACACTACAACACGTTTACACTACAACACTACAACACGTTTACACTACAACACTACAACACGTTTACACTACAACAGTACACCACGTTTACACTACAACAGTACAACAGTACAACACGTTTACACTACAACACTACAACAGTACAACACGTTTACACTACAACAGTACAACACGTTTACACTACAACAGTACAACACTACAACACTACAACACGTTTACACTACAACAGTACAACACGTTTACACTACAACACTACAACACGTTTACACTACAACACTACAACACTACAACACGTTTACACTACAACACTACAACACATTTACACTACAACACTACAACACGTTTACACTACAACACTACAACACGTTTACACTACAACACTACAACACTATAACACTACAACACGTTTACACTACAACACTACAACACGTTTACACTACAACACGTTTACACGTTTACACTACAACACGTTTACACTACAACACTACAACACTACAACACGTTTACACTACAACACTACAACACGTTTACACTACAACACTACAACACGTTTACACTACAACACTACAACACGTTTACAGTACAACACGTTTACACTACAACACTACAACACTACAACACGTTTACACTACAACACTACAACACGTTTACACTACAACACTACAACACGTTTACACTACAACACTACAACACGTTTACACTACAACACTACAACACGTTTACACTACAACACGTTTACACTACAACACTACAACATGTTTACACTACAACACTACAACACTACAACACGTTTACACTACAACACTACAACACGTTTACACTACAACACTACAACACGTTTACACTACAACACGTTTACACTACAACACTACAACACGTTTACACTACAACACTACAACACGTTTACACTACAACACGTTTACACTACAACACGTTTACACTACAACACTACAACACTACAACACTACAACACGTTTGCACTACAACACTACAACACGTTTACACTACAACACTACAACACGTTTACACTACAACACTACAACACTACAACACGTTTACACTACAACACTACAACACTACAACACGTTTACACTACAACACGTTTACACTACAACACTACAACATGTTTACACTACAACACTACAACACGTTTACACTACAACACGTTTACACTACAACACGTTTACACTACAACACTACAACACGTTTACACTACAACACGTTTACACTACAACACTACAACACTACAACACTACAACACGTTTACACTACAACACTACAACACGTTTACACTACAACACGTTTACACTACAACACTACAATACGTTTACACTACAACACGTTTACACTACAACACATTTACACTACAACACTACAACACGTTTACACTACAACACTACAACACGTTTACACTACAACACTACAACACGTTTACACTACAACACTACAACACGTTTACACTACAACACTACAACACGTTTACACTACAACACGTTTACACTACAACACTACAACACGTTTACACTACAACACTACAACACATTTACACTACAACACTACAACACGTTTACAATACAACACTACAACAATACAACACTACAACACGTTTACACTACAACACTACAACATGTTTACACTACAACACGTTTACACTACAACACATTTACACTACAACACTACAACACGTTTACACTACAACACTACAACACGTTTACACTACAACACTACAACACGTTTACACTACAACACTACAACACGTTTACACTACAACACTACAACACGTTTACACTACAACACTACAACACTACAACACGTTTACACTACAACACTACAACACTACAACATGTTTACACTACAACACTACAACACGTTTACACTACAACACTACAACACGTTTACACTACAACACTACAACACTACAACACGTTTACACTACAACACTACAACACTACAACAGTACAACACGTTTACACTACAACAGTACAACACGTTTACACTACAACAGTTCAACACTACAACACGTTTACACTACAACACTACAACACTACAACAGTACAACACGTTTACACTACAACAGTACAACACGTTTACACTACAACAGTACAACACGTTTACACTACAACACTACAACAGTACAACAGTACAACACGTTTACACTACAACACTACAACACGTTTACACTACAACAGTACAACACGTTTACACTACAACAGTACAACAGTACAACACGTTTACACTACAACACTACAACACTACAACACGTTTACACTACAACACTACAACACTACAACATGTTTACACTACAACACTACAACACTACAACACGTTTACACTACAACACTACAACACGTTTACACTACAACACGTTTACACTACAACACTACAACACTACAACAGTACAACACGTTTACACTACAACAGTACAACACGTTTACACTACAACAGTACAACACTACAACACGTTTACACTACAACACTACAACACTACAACAGTACAACACGTTTACACTACAACAGTACAACACGTTTACACTACAACAGTACAACACGTTTACACTACAACAGTACAACACGTTTACACTACAACACTACAACAGTACAACAGTACAACACGTTTACACTACAACACTACAACACTACAACAGTACAACACGTTTACACTACAACAGTACAACACGTTTACACTACAACAGTACAACACTACAACACGTTTACACTACAACACTACAACACTACAACAGTACAACACGTTTACACTACAACAGTACAACACGTTTACACTACAACAGTACAACACGTTTACACTACAACAGTACAACACGTTTACACTACAACACTACAACAGTACAACAGTACAACACGTTTACACTACAACACTACAACACGTTTACACTACAACAGTACAACAGTACAACACGTTTACACTACAACACTACAACAGTACAACACGTTTACACTACAACAGTACAACACGTTTACACTACAACAGTACAACACTACAACACTACAACACGTTTACACTACAACAGTACAACACGTTTACACTACAACACTACAACACGTTTACACTACAACACTACAACACTACAACACGTTTACACTACAACACTACAACACGTTTACACTACAACACTACAACACGTTTACACTACAACACTACAACACGTTTACACTACAACACGTTTACACTACAACACGTTTACACTACAACACGTTTACACTACAACACTACAACACTACAACACGTTTACACTACAACATGTTTACACTACAACACGTTTACACTACAACACTACAACACGTTTACACTACAACACTACAACACGTTTACACTACAACACTACAACATGTTTACACTACAACACGTTTACACTACAACACTACAACACTACAACACGTTTACACTACAACAGTACAACACTACAACACTACAACACGTTTACACTACAACACTACAACATGTTTACACTACAACACTACAACATGTTTACACTACAACACGTTTACACTACAACACTACAACACGTTTACACTACAACACTACAACACGTTTACACTACAACAGTACACCACGTTTACACTACAACAGTACAACAGTACAACACGTTTACACTACAACACTACAACAGTACAACACGTTTACACTACAACAGTACAACACGTTTACACTACAACAGTACAACACTACAACACTACAACACGTTTACACTACAACAGTACAACACGTTTACACTACAACACTACAACACGTTTACACTACAACACTACAACACTACAACACGTTTACACTACAACACTACAACACATTTACACTACAACACTACAACACGTTTACACTACAACACTACAACACGTTTACACTACAACACATTTACACTACAACATGTTTACAGTCTCTAACCACTAGGCTACTTGCTCTAACCACTAGGCTACCTGCTCTAACCACTAGGCTACCTGCTCTAACCACTAGGCTACCTGCTCTAACCACTGGGCTACCTGCCTCTAACCACTAGGCTACATGCTCTAACCACTAGGCTACCTGCCTCTAACCACTAGGCTACCTGCTCTAACCACTGGGCTAACTGCTCTAACCACTAGGCTACCTGCTCTAACCACTAGGCTACCTGCTCTAACCACTGGGCTTCCTGCTCTAACCATTGGGCTACCTGCTCTAACCACTGGGCTTCCTGCTCTAACCATTGGGCTACCTGCTCTAACCACTAGGCTCTAACCACCAGGCTACCTGCTCTAACCACTGGGCTACCTGCTCTAACCACTGGGCTACCTGCTCTAACCACTGGTCTACCTGCTCTAACCACTGGGCTACCTGCCGCCTGGTAGTCTTTGACTATTGCTTTTGGATTGCCATATTCCCTTACTGACTAAGGAGGTGAAAACAATCGGGGCGCCCCACGTGCTAACGTCCAACCTGGAAATATACATGGAAAGACCAAAGCTTGTAACAAGACACATGGAGGTTAGCCCTTTAGCCTCTGTTCCTCACAGCCAGCCATTGAGAGCCAGGGTGAATAGACTGCCAGCCAATGAGGGCCAGGGTGAATAGACTGCCAGCCAATGAGGGCCAGGGTGAATAGCAAACAGCCAATGAGGGCCAGGCTGAATAGCAAACAGCCCCTGAGAACATGTGGTCCAGTCAGCAGACAGGACAGACTCTTCTCCCTCTACTACCCTCCTCTTCTCCCTCTACTACCCTCCTCTTCTCCCTCTACTACCCTCCTCTTCTTCCTCTACCACCCCCCTCTTCTCCCTCTACTACCCCCCTCTTCTCCCTCTACTACCCTCCTCTTCTCCCTCTATGACCCTCCTCTTCTCCCTCTACTACCCTCCTCTTCTCCCTCTACTACCCCCTCTTCTCCATCTACGACCCTCCTCTTCTCCCTCTACTACCCTCCTCTTCTCCCTCTACTACCCTCCTCTTCTCCCTCTACTACCCCTCTTCTCCCTCTACTACCCTCTCTTCTCCTCTACCACCCCCTCTTCTCCATCTACGACCCTCCTCTTCTCCCTCTACTACCCTCCTCTTCTCCCTCTACTACCCTCCTCTTCTCCCTCTACTACCCTCCTCTTCTCCCTCTACTACCCCCCTCTTCTCCCTCTACTACCCTCCTCTTCTCCCTCTACTACCCTCCTCTTCTCCATCTACTACCCTCCTCTTCTCCATCTACGGCCCTCCTCTTCTCCATCGACGACCCTCTTCTCCCTCTACGACCCTCCTCTTCTCCCTCTACGACCCTCCTCTTCTCCCTCTACTACCCTCCTCTTCTCCCTCTACTACCCTCCTCTTCTCCATCTACTACCCTCCTCTTCTCCATCTACGGCCCCTCTTCTCCATCGACGGCCCTCCTCTTCTCCCTCTACGACCCTCCTCTTCTCCCTCTACGACCCTCCTCTTCTCCCTCTACTACCCTCCTCTTCTCCCTCTACTACCCTCCTCTTCTCCCTCTACTACCCTCCTCTTCTCCCTCTACAACCCTCCTCTTCTCCCTCTACTACCCTCCTCTTCTCCCTCTACTACCCTCCTCTTCTCCCTCTACTACCCTCCTCTTCTCCATCTACTACCCTCCTCTTCTCCATCGACGGCCCTCCTCTTCTCCCTCTACTACCCTCCTCTTCTCCATCTACTACCCTCCTCTTCTCCCTCTACTACCCTCCTCTTCTCCCTCTACTACCCTCCTCTTCTCCCTCTACTACCCTCCTCTTCTCCCTCTACTACCCTCTTCTCCTCCCTCTACTACCCTCTTCTCCATCTACTACCCTCCTCTTCTCCCTCTACTACCCTCCTCTTCTCCCTCTACTACCCTCCTCTTCTCCTCTACTACCCTCCTCTTCTCCCTCTACTACCCTCCTCTTCTCCATCTACTACCCTCCTCTTCTCCATCTACTACCCTCCTCTTCTCCTCTACTACCCTCCTCTTCTCCATCTACGACCCTCCTCTTCTCCCTCTACTACCCTCCTCTTCTCCCTCTACTACCCTCCTCTTCTCCCTCTACTACCCTCCTCTTCTCCCTCTACTACCCTCCTCTTCTCCTCTACTACCCTCTTCTCCATCTACTACCCTCCTCTTCTCCCTCTACGACCCTCCTCTTCTCCCTCTACTACCCTCCTCTTCTCCATCTACTACCCTCCTCTTCTCCCTCTACTACCCTCCTCTTCTCCCTCTACTACCCTCCTCTTCTCCCTCTACTACCCTCCTCTTCTCCCTCTACTACCCTCCCCTCTTCTCCATCTACTACCCTCCTCTTCCCCTCTACTACCCTCCTCTTCTCCATCTACGACCCTCCTCTTCTCCCTCTACTACCCTCCTCTTCTCCCTCTACTACCCTCCTCTTCTCCCTCTACTACCCTCCTCTTCTCCCTCTACTACCCTCCTCTTCTCCCTCTACTACCCTCTTCTCCATCTACTACCCTCCTCTTCTCCCTCTACGACCCTCCTCTTCTCCCTCTACTACCCTCCTCTTCTCCATCTACTATCCTCCTCTTCTCCCTCTACTACCCTCCTCTTCTCCCTCTACTACCCTCCTCTTCTCCCTCTACTACCCTCCTCTTCTCCCTCTACTACCCTCCTCTTCTCCATCTACTACCCTCCTCTTCTCCCTCTACTACCCTCCTCTTCTCCATCTACGGCCCTCCTCTTCTCCCTCTACTACCCTCCCCTCTCTTTCCCCAGCCTCCCCTCCCCCTCTCTCACAGTAGTCTCATTCATGCTGGCTTGGCTCTACTCTGCTACTCTGCCTTTTTCTCTGCTAATTAGTGTCAGAGCTCTCTCTCCTTCTCTTTCTTGTCTCTGTCTTTGTTCCCCCTTCTCTCTGTCTTTTCCTCGCTGGTTATCTCTGTTGCTCTCTCTCTCTCTCTGTCTCTCTCTCTGTCTCTCTCTCTTTCTCTCTGTCTCTCTCTCTCTGTCTCTCTCTCTCTGTCTGTCTGTCTCTCTCTCTCTCTCTCTCTCTCTGTGTCTCTCTGTCTCTCTCTCTCGGTCTCTCTCTCTCTCTCTCTCTCTCTCTCTCTCTCTCTCTCATGGCAGTAGGGATTGTTCTTGGAAAGTGGTCAGTGGGTTAGTCAAACTGTCCTGTCTCTCTCACCAGTAGAATATAGATTTAACGCCCTGAGGAAAGACTGATATTGAGGCCTCTGTATTCATGTTGTTATTGTTCATAATCTCCTTGTAGAACTACAACGGTAATGTCTGACTGTGTCTGTTGTCTTTTCCACAACAGAACCTACCACTTACTGTTTTGACTAAGGACAATATTTAGGTCTGAGTGAACAGGAGAAGGTTTAGGTCTGAGTGGACAGGAGAAGGTTTAGGTCTGAGTGGACAGGAGAAGGTTTAGGTCTGAGTGAACAGGAGAAGGTTTAGGTCTGAGTGAACAGGAGAAGGTTTAGGTCTGAGTGATCAGGAGAAGGTTTAGGTCTGAGTGGACAGTTTAGGCCTGAGTGGACAGGAGAAGGTTTAGGTCTGAGTGGACAGGAGAGGGTTTAGGTCTGAGTGGACAGGAGAAGGTTTAGGTCTGAGTGGACAGGAGAAGGTTTAGGTCTGAGTGGACAGGAGAAGGTTCAGGTCTGAGTGGACAGGAGAAGGTTCAGGTCTGAGTGATCAGGAGAAGGTTTAGGTTCGAGTGGACAGGAGAAGGTTTAGGTCTGAGTGGACAGTTTAGGTCTGAGTGGACAGGAGAAGATTTTTGTCTGAGTGAACAGGAGAAGGTTTAGGTCCGAGTGAACAGGAGAAGGTTCAGGTCTGAGCCGACATGCCCAGTGTTTAAAGGTACCTTCTGACTGAGCCGACATACTCAGTGTTTAAGGTACCTTCTGAATGAGCCGACATGCCCAGTGTTTAAAGGTACCTTCTGAATGAGCCGACATGCCCAGTGTTTAAAGGTACCTTCTGAATGAGCCGACATGCCCAGTGTTTAAAGGTACCTTCTGACTGAGCCGACATACTCAGTGTTTAAAGGTACCTTCTGACTGAGCCGACATGCCCAGTGTTTAAAGGTACCTTCTGACTGAGCCGACATGCCCAGTGTTTAAAGGTACCTTCTGACTGAGCCGACATACTCAGTGTTTAAAGGTACCTTCTGACTGAGCCGACATGCCCAGTGTTTAAAGGTACCTTCTGACTGAGCCGACATACTCAGTGTTTACCGTGAATGTGGTCTTCTCTATTTTGGGTGAACATTACCTTTAAATTTCAATCACACTGTAACTCTTCATACGGATTGATATGGACTGAATAGAGCAATAGGTTTCATCCATGTCTCCAGATAACATGGTGGAGCCATACAGTTTGACCGTGTCCTGTCTCTTGTGTCCACAGTGGGACCTACCACTCCAGAGATGAGAGCACGGACAGCGGTCTGAGTATGAGCAGCTACAGTGTCCCCCGTACCCCCGATGACTTCCTCAACAGTGTGGACGAGATGGACACTGGTGAGACTAAACCTTGTTCTACCAACTACTGACCAGGACCCTCTAGGGGGGAAACGTCTGATGACTCTCCTCTTTAACGCTTATCGCCAAGACAACAGTTATATTTTGTCAAGCGAGGTTGAGTTACAAAGACCTATTTTAGTCGAGGTCAATATGGGAAGTTATTGGGGCATAAATTCATTATTAATAATAAATAGGACCTAACGTAATGCATTCTAACCACGTCATAACGCATCCATGTTGTCGTTTGGCAACATTAGGGGACGCCCTGCCGGTCTCCATGGGGACGCAGCCCAGCCGTTTCCCTGACTACCTGGAAACCATCCCGGGGACGGACGTGGACCTGGGCACGCTGGAGAGTGACAACATGGAGGGGGAGGAGCTTATGCCTAGCCTCCAGGAAGCCCTTAGCTCCGACATCCTGAACGATATGGAGTCAGTCCTGGCCGCCACAAAGATCGACAAGGAGAGCTTCCTCACATGGTTATAACATGGTTATAACATGGTTATTACATGGTTATAACACATTTATAGAACACGCTGGATCCTTATACGGTATACAGTGGGGGTTCCCAAACTTTTGTTTTCTCTGTGGCCCATCTGAGGTGGGTGTTGTGACCCCCCCATCGGACTTGAACAGTGGAACTGCATATTCTGACCTACTGGTATATAGGGGAGAGGAGAGGATCTGAGCTGGACAGTCCTCTCCTTCTCTCCTAACCCCCACTACCCCCATACTGTATCTGAGCTGGACACTCCTCTCCTTCTCCCCTAACCCCCACTACCCCCATACTGTATCTGAGCTGGACAGTCCTCTCCTTCTCCCCGAACCCCCACTACCCCCATACTGTATCTGAGCTGGACAGGCCTCTCCTTCTCCTCTAACCCCCACTACCCCCATACTGTATCTGAGCTGGACAGTCCTCTCCTTCTCCTCTAACCCCCACTACCCCCATACTGTATCTGAGCTGGACAGTCCTTCTCCTCTAACCCCCACTACCCCCATACTGTATCTGAGCTGGACAGTCCTCTCCTTCTCCTCTAACCCCCACTACCCCCATACTGTATCTGAGCTGGACAGTCCTTCTCCTCTAACCCCCACTACCCCCATACTGTATCTGAGCTGGACAGTCCTCTCCTTCTCCCCGAACCCCCACTACCCCCATACTGTATCTGAGCTGGACAGGCCTCTCCTTCTCCCCGAACCCCCACTACCCCCATACTGTATCTGAGCTGGACAGGCCTCTCCTTCTCCCCGAACCCCCACTACCCCCATACTGTATCTGAGCTGGACAGTCCTCTCCTTCTCTCCTAACCCCCACTACCCCCATACTGTATCTGAGCTGGACACTCCTCTCCTTCTCTCCTAACCCCCACTACCCCCATACTGTATCTGAGCTGGACAGTCCTCTCCTTCTCTCCTAACCCCCACTACCCCCATACTGTATCTGAGCTGGACACTCCTCTCCTTCTCTCCTAACCCCCACTACCCCCATACTGTATCTGAGCTGGACACTCCTCTCCTTCTCCCCGAACCCCCACTACCCCCATACTGTATCTGAGCTGGACAGCTTCCAGAGATCTGGCTGATGGACGAAACTAGTCCTCTGCATACATACAGACTGACGAATGGACAGAGACAGAAAGACAGAGACGGACGGTAAAGAAATCCACAACCAGCTGTGACCACCCTGAGTTTCTTGTTCTGGTGCCTCAACAGCAAAATGTCAAAATCAAGCATTTTGACCTGCAAATCACAACACAACTCTGGAGTGGCTGTCTAGTCCACAACACAACTCTGGAGTTTCTGTCTAGTCCACAACACAACTCTGGAGTTTCTGTCTAGTCCACAACACAACTCTGGAGGGACTGTCTAGTCCACAACACAACTCTGGAGGGACTGTCTAGTCCACAACACAACTCTGGAGAGACTGTCCAGTCCAAAACACAACTCTGGAGGGACTGTCTAGTCCACAACACAACTCTGGAGAGACTGTCTAGTCCACAACACAACTCTGGAGAGACTGTCTAGTCCACAACACAACTCTGGAGAGACTGTCTAGTCCACAACACAACTCTGGAGAGACTGTCTAGTCCACAACACAACTCTGGAGGAACTGTCTAGTCCACAACACAACTCTGGAGTTTCTGTCTAGTCCACAACACAACTCTGGAGGGACTGTCTAGTCCACAACACAACTCTGGAGAGACTGTCCAGTCCACAACACAACTCTGGAGGGACTGTCTAGTCCACAACACAACTCTGGAGAGACTGTCCAGTCCACAACACAACTCTGGAGGGACTGTCTAGTCCACAACACAACTCTGGAGAGACTGTCTAGTCCACAACACAACTCTGGAGAGACTGTCTAGTCCACAACACAACTCTTGAGAGACTGTCTAGTCCACAACACAACTCTGGAGAGACTGTCTAGTCCACAACACAACTCTGGAACTCTGGTCCACAACACAACTGTCTAGTCCACAACACAACTCTGGAGGGACTGTCTAGTCCACAACACAACTCTGGAGAGACTGTCTGAGAGAGTCCACAACACAACTCTGGAGAGACTGTCTAGTCCACAAACACAGACTCTGGAGAGACTGTCTAGTCCACAACACAACTCTGGAGAGACTGTCTAGTCCACAACACAACTCTGGAGAGACTGTCTAGTCCACAACACAACTCTGGAGAGACTGTCTAGTCCACAACACAACTCTGGGAGAGACTGTCTGGAGAGAGTCCACAACACAACTCTGGAGAGACTGTCTAGTCCACAACACAACTCTGGAGAGACTGTCTAGTCCACAACACAACTCTGGAGAGACTGTCTAGTCCACAACACAACTCTGGAGAGACTGTCTAGTCCACAACACAACTCTGGAGAGACTGTCTAGTCCACAACACAACTCTGGAGAGACTGTCTAGTCCACAACACAACTCTGGAGGAACTGTCTAGTCCACAACACAACTCTGGAGAGACTGTCTAGTCCACAACACAACTCTGGAGAGACTGTCTAGTCCACAACACAACTCTGGAGAGACTGTCTAGTCCACAACACAGTGAGAAGCAGCAGCTCAACCTTCTTAGCTGTCTGGAACGACTCCTGCTTCCCGCCATCTCATTAAAAGTGTCTTTGGAAAATGTGTGAACATCATATACTCCTGCTTCCTGCTTCCTGCTTCCTGGCCTTTTTTAATTCATTTATTCTTGTCTTTTACATTTTTATAGTTTTAAGATGTTGTTTTTAATGATGAGCCTGGGAAAACCAAAAATGATGTATCGGAAGTTTGCGGAAGAACTACTGATTTGGAAGGTTAGGTTAAATTAGATTAAATTAGATTAGGTTAAATTAGATTAGGTTAAATTAGGTTAAGTTAGGTTAAATTAGGTTAAGTTAGGTTAAATTAGGTTAAATTAGGTTAAATTAGGTTAGGTTCAATTAGATTAGGTTAAATTAGGCTAGGTTAATTTAAATTAGGTTAAATTAGGCTAGGTTAATTTAAATTAGGTTCAATTAGGCTAGGTTAATTTAAATTAGGTTCAATTAGGCTAGGTTAATTTAAATTAGGTTCAATTAGATTAGGTTAAATTAGGCTAGGTTAAGTTAGGTTCAATTAGGCTAGGTTAAGTTAGGTTAGGTTGTTAGGCTAGGGCAACATTCCAAATGGCACTTATTCCCTACATAGTGCACTAGTTTTTGACCAGAGCTCTGTGGCCACTGGTCAAAATGAGTGTACTATATAGGGAATAGGGTGCCATTTGGGACACAACCTAGGTTATACAAGATGGAGTCCCAGTTAGGAGTGTGTGGTGGTGACGGGGGAAGGGCTGGAGCCTGGGGCTGGGTACCTTGTATACTGCACCATACTGCTGCTTGGCTGTGCCAGCATGTCTACAAGTTCAACCTTTTCATTGTCAAATCAAGTGCCTTCAGTTGTATTGTTTTGAGAGAATAAGAGGGAAAAAAAACAAAGGAAAAACAAAGGAACGCCAAGTTTTCTGTATTGTAGTGTATTATAGTGTATTGTAGTGTATTGTGTATCGTGACTTCAAGCAATAACTCCTAACTCCTACCCCTAACTCCTAACTCCTACCCCTAACTCCTACCCCTAACTCCTACCCCTAACTCCTAACTCCTACCCACACTTCCCTTCACTTACCCGATTACCCCTAACTCCTAACCCCTAACTCCTACCCACACTTCCCTTCACTTACCCGATTACCCCTAACCCCTAACTCCTAACCCCTAACTCCTACCCCTAACTCCTAACCCCTAACTCCTACCCACACTTCCCTTCACTTACCCGATTACCCCTAACCCCTAACTCCTAACTCCTACCCACACTTCCCTTCACTTACCCGATTACTCCTAACCCCTAACCCCTACCCCTAACTCCTAACCCCTAACTCCTACCCACACTTCCCTTCACTTACCCGATTACCCCTAACTCCTAACCCCTAACTCCTAACTCCTACCCCTAACTCCTAACCCCTAACTCCTAACTCTAACTCCTAACTCCCCCTAACCCCTAACTCCTACCCCTAACTCCTACCCCTAACTCCTACCCCTAACTCCTAACCCCTAACTCCTACCCCTAACTCCTAACCCCTAACTCCTACCCCTAACCCTAACCCCTAACTCCTACCCTAACTCCTAACCCTAACTCCTACCTACACTTCCCTTCACTTACCCGATTACCCTAACTCCTAACCCCTAACTCCTACCCCTAACTCCTAACCTTTTAACTCCTAACTCCTACCCCTAACCCTAACTCCTACCCCTAACTCCTAACCCCTAACTCCTACCTACACTTCCCTTCACTTACCCGATTACCCCTAACCCCTAACTCCTAACTCCTACCCTAACACTTCCCTTCACTTACCCGATTAACCCTAACCCTAACCCCTACCCCTAACTCCTAACCCCTAACTCCTACCCACACTTCCCTTCACTTACCCGATGATTATTTCCCTAACTCCTAACCCTTTAACTCCTAACTCCTACCCCTAACTCCTAACTTATTCAAGCCTTATTCCTACTTTTCCCTAACTCCTAACCCCTAACCCCTAACTCCTACCCCTAACTCCTAACCCCTAACTCCTAACTTTTCCCTAACCCCTAACCCCTTATTCCCTTACACTTCCCTTCATGTCTTTATTTCCCGATTACCCCTAACTCCTAACCCCTAACTCCTAACTCCTACCCCTAACCCCTAACTCCTAACCCCTAACTCCTAACCCCTAACCCCTAACTCCTTAACTCCTACCTACACTTCCCTTCACTTACCCGATGTTTAATGATCAAACGTGTATTTCTATTGTTAAAGGTTTTATAAAAACGTGAGATGGAACTTTCTTTTAAATCCTCTTTATTTCCCTTCTTCTATATGTCTTTATTTCCCTTGTCTTATTCAAGCCTTATTCACGGTTGTTCTGGTCTTTTCTTCTATATGTCTTTATTTCCCTTGTCTTATTCAAGCCTTATTCACGGTTGTTCTGGTCTTTTCTTCTATATGTCTTTATTTCCCTTGTCTTATTCAAGCCTTATTCACGGTTGTTCTGGTCTTTTCTTCTATATGTCTTTATTTTCCCTTGTCTTATTCAAGCCTTATTCACGGTTGTTCTGGTCTTTTCTTCTATATGTCTTTATTTTCCCTGTCTTATTCAAGCCTTATTCACGGTTGTTCTGGTCTTTTCTTCTATATGTCTTTATTTTCCCTGTCTTATTCAAGCCTTATTCACGGTTGTTCTGGTCTTTTCTTCTATATGTCTTTATTTCCCCTGTCTTATTCAAGCCTTATTCACGGTTGTTCTGGTCTTTTCTTCTATATGTCTTTATTTTCCCTTGTCTTATTCAAGCCTTATTCACGGTTGTTCTGGTCTTTTCTTCTATATGTCTTTATTTTCCCTGTCTTATTCAAGCCTTATTCACGGTTGTTCTGGTCTTTTCTTCTATGTCTTTATGTCTTTATTTTCCCTGTCTTATTCATTTCCCTTGCCTTATTCAAGCGGTTGTTCTGGTCTTTTCTTCTATATGTCTTTATTTTCCCTGTCTTATTCAAGCCTTATTCACGGTTGTTCTGGTCTTTTCTTCTATATGTCTTTATTTTCCCTGTCTTATTCAAGCCTTATTCACGGTTGTTCTGGTCTTTTCTTCTATATGTCTTTATTTCCCCTGTCTTATTCAAGCCTTATTCACGGTTGTTCTGGTCTTTTCTTCTATATGTCTTTATTTCCCCTGTCTTATTCAAGCCTTATTCACGGTTGTTCTGGTCTTTTCTTCTATATGTCTTTATTTCCCCTGTCTTATTCAAGCCTTATTCACGGTTGTTCTGGTCTTTTCTTCTATATGTCTTTATTTTCCCTTGTCTTATTCAAGCCTTATTCACGGTTGTTCTGGTCTTTTCTTCTATATGTCTTTATTTTCCCTTGTCTTATTCAAGCCTTATTCACGGTTGTTCTGGTCTTTTCTTCTATATGTCTTTATTTCCCCTGTCTTATTCAAGCCTTATTCACGGTTGTTCTGGTCTTTTCTTCTATATGTCTTTATTTCCCTGTCTTATTCAAGCCTTATTCACGTTGTTTGTTCTGGTCTTTTCTTCTATATGTCTTTATTTCCCCTGTCTTATTCAAGCCTTATTCACGGTTGTTCTGGTCTTTTCTTCTATATGTCTTTATTTTCCCTTGTCTTATTCAAGCCTTATTCACGGTTGTTCTGGTCTTTTCTTCTATATGTCTTTATTTTCCCTGTCTTATTCAAGCCTTATTCACGGTTGTTCTGGTCTTTTCTTCTATATGTCTTTATTTTCCCTGTCTTATTCAAGCCTTATTCACGGTTGTTCTGGTCTTTTCTTCTATATGTCTTTATTTTCCCTGTCTTATTCAAGCCTTATTCACGGTTGTTCTGGTCTTTTCTTCTATATGTCTTTATTTTCCTGTCTTATTCAAGCCTTATTCACGGTTGTTCTGGTCTTTTCTTCTATATGTCTT
The DNA here is from genome assembly GCF_034236695.1 of Oncorhynchus nerka. Taxonomy (NCBI): domain Eukaryota; kingdom Metazoa; phylum Chordata; class Actinopteri; order Salmoniformes; family Salmonidae; genus Oncorhynchus; species Oncorhynchus nerka. The sequence continues at coordinate 217,319 of NW_027040360.1, forward strand.
TATTTCCCTGTCTTATTCAAGCCTTATTCACGGTTGTTCTGGTCTTTTCTTCTATATGTCTTTATTTTCCCTGTCTTATTCAAGCCTTATTCACGGTTGTTCTGGTCTTTTCTTCTATATGTCTTTATTTCCCCTGTCTTATTCAAGCCTTATTCACGGTTGTTCTGGTCTTTTCTTCTATATGTCTTTATTTTCCCTTGTCTTATTCAAGCCTTATTCACGGTTGTTCTGGTCTTTTCTTCTATATGTCTTTATTTTCCCTTGTCTTATTCAAGCCTTATTCACGGTTGTTCTGGTCTTTTCTTCTATATGTCTTTATTTCCCCTGTCTTATTCAAGCCTTATTCACGGTTGTTCTGGTCTTTTCTTCTATATGTCTTTATTTCCCCTGTCTTATTCAAGCCTTATTCACGGTTGTTCTGGTCTTTTCTTCTATATGTCTTTATTTCCCCTGTCTTATTCAAGCCTTATTCACGGTTGTTCTGGTCTTTTCTTCTATACGTCTCTTAGGTTATTACATGCTGTATAACAGATCAAACAGATTCACGTTTTTTTTTTTTTTTACTTTCATTTTGTTGTTGTTTGTTGGATTGATATGTTTTGTTTTTATCACTAAATGACATCTTTTACAGAGAAACAGACCGATTCCGTTACAAGTTGTCTCTCACCGGGTTAGGATTTTTAACTGGACAAAATGTTGTAATGATTTGATCAATATAGATGTAGTCGTAACCTTTTCGATCACACGCTCTGCTTTCATTCTTTCACTATTACGTTAAGATATTCCTAATCAATACCCCCCAAAAAAAAAATGTCAAACTTAAAAGAAGAACAAAAGGCACTTTGGATCAATAAGGGCTTGTTTTATATATCTGCATCCTGACTGGCACCCTATTCCCTACACAGTGCACTACTATATATAGGGAATAGGGTGCATTTTAAGAGCCAGCCATTGTCCCCTGTCTGAAAGGCAGATGTCCTTTACTGCCCTGTTGTAGAGCTGCTGTGCTGCTGAAACAAGATGGTGGTTAGGACCTGTTTTATCTAGTGAGAGAAAAGCATGTCATGCCTGTTAGAGAGGTTAAGGTTAGAGGTTACAGCCGGGGTTCCATTTGAATCAATGGTAAACGTGAGTTACAGTATGTGGGCTTTAGTTGGTGTACAGGTAGAATTTCTCCTTATGAAAAAAACAACCAGCTCTGGTTTTACAGTCAGGAATTGTTGTGATGTGACAGATTCCAAAGAGTGATTTTTCTTCTTCTTCTTTCAACTGATACTGAATCTAATTTCACGAGCGAAAAAAAAAAAAAAAAAAAACGAAATGATTTGGTATTATCAACCTCTGTCCATCTGTCTACCTATATACACATGTACGTATAAGCTAATGAGAATATGTCAATTAGGTTAGGGTTTCAAGGTAACCGAGGTGTCTATAGACGGCCATTGTGATGAACTAAACTGAGGATTCTAAAGGATTCTAGAAGTTCTAGAATAGAACAGACAAGTACGTGATTCTTCCGGAATGATTTCTGTCACGTGTTCACATTCTGACAACGACGTTGGTGATCCACTACAGTGACTTAACTTGTTAAAGTTTGGTGGTTTAAATAAATGATGGATTTGTCACATAAGTGTGATTAAAAATTTTAAAAAATGCTTAGCTAGTTTTGTTAGACTATTAGTTAACTGTTGACTGTTTGTGTAGTACTAATCACTCACGTTTAAAGGATTGGTATTTAGGTATTGTCTAAATGCACACGTTAAAAATGAATTGATATGTTCAGTAACGATGATCTCTAAATCTTTTCAGAGATAATATGTACATGTATTGTAGAAACACATTCTGTTCCATATGTATCCCTTTCTGTAATACTTTACAATTGGTCTGGAATAATGTATATACTGTAGTAATAAAGTATATACTGTAGTAATGTGTCTTGTGGTGTTTTCCTTCCTATAATCAGATATAGGTTTTATTTTTCTCACTCTGTCACACACACTAAAATTGATTTCCATTCAAAATCCTATTTTCCCTAAATCCCTAAACCTAACCCAACTCCTAACCCATAAACCCAACTCCGACCCCTAACTCCTAACCCAACTACTACCCCTAACCCCTAACTCCTAACCTAACCCAACTCCTACCCCTAACTCCTAACCCAACTCCTACCCCATAAACCTAATTCCTAACCCTAACTCCTAACCCAACTCCTACCCCTAACTCCTAACCCCTAACTCCTAACCTATAAACCTAACCCCTAACTCCTACCCCATAAACCTAACCGCTAACTCCTAACCTATAAACCTAACCCCTAATTCCTAACCCAACTCCTACCCCATAAATGTAACCCCTAACTCCTAACCCATAAACCTAACCCATAAACCTAACCGCTAACTCCTAACCCATAAACCTAACCCCTAATTCCTAACCCAACTCCTACCCCATAAATGTAACCCTAACTCCTAACCCATAAACCTAACCCATAAACCTAACCCATGAACCTAACCCCTACCCCATAAACCTAACTCCTAACTCCTACCCCATAAACCTAACCCCTAACTCCTAACCCATAAATCTAACCCCTAACTCCTACCCCTAACTCCTAACCCATAAACCTAACCCCTAACTCCTAACCCATAAACCTAACTCCAACCCCTAACTCCTACCCCTAACACCTAACCCCTAACTCCTAACCTTTAAACCTAACCCCTAACTCCTAACCTATAAACCTAACCCCTAACTCCTAACCTATAAACCTAACCCCTGACTCCTACCCCATAAACCTAACTCCTAACTCCTACCCCTAACTCCTAACCCCTAACTCCTAACTCCTACCCCTAACTCCTACCCCATAAACTCCTAACCCCTAACCCATAAACCTAACCCCTAACTCCTAACCCATAAACCTAACCCCTAACTCCTACCCCTAACTCCTAACCCATAAACCTAACTCCTACCCCTAACCCCTAACTCCTACCCCATAAACCTAACCCCTAACTCCTACCCCATAAACCTAACCCCTAACTCCTACCCCATAAACCTAACCCCTAACTCCTAGTGAGATATACATGGAGGTTTAATGTATTGTAGAAACACATTCTGTTCCATATGTATCCCTTTCTGTAATACTTTACAATTGGTCTGGAATAATGTATATACTGTAGTAATGTGTCTTGTGGTGTTTTCCTTCCTATAATCAGATATAGGTTTTATTTTTCTTACTCTGTCACACACACTAAAATTGATTTCCATTCAAAATCCTATTTTCCCTAAATCCCTAAACCTAACCCAACTCCTAACCCATAATCCCAACTCCGACCCCTAACTCCTAACCCAACTACTACCCCTAACCCCTAACTCCTAACCTAACCCAACTCCTACCCCTAACTCCTAACCCAACTCCTACCCCATAAACCTAACCCCTAATTCCTAACCCTAACTCCTAACCCAACTCCTACCCCTAACTCCTAACCCCTAACTCCTAACCTATAAACCTAACCCCTAACCCCTAACTCCTAACCTATAAACCTAACCCCTAACTCCTAACCCATAAACCTAACCGCTAACTCCTAACCTATAAACCTAACCCCTAATTCCTAACCCAACTCCTACCCCATAAATGTAACCCCTAACTCCTAAACCATAAACCTAACCCCTAACTCCTAACCCATAAACCTAACCCCTAACTCCTACCCCCTAACTCCTAACCCATAAACCTAACCGCTAACTCCTACCCCATAAACCTAACCCCTAACTCCTAACCCATAAACCTAACCGCTAACTCCTAACCCATAAACCTAACCGCTAACTCCTACCCCATAAACCTAACCCCTAACTCCTAACCCATGAACCTAACCCCTAACTCCTAACCCATAAACCTAACTCCTAACCCATAAACCTAACCCCTAACTCCTAATGGAGGTTTAATAACTCCTGACCTAGTGAGATAACTCCTACCCTAAGGTTTAACCCCTAACTCCTACCCCTAACTCCTAACCTATAAACCTAACCCCTAACTCCTACCCCTAACTCCTAATCCCTAACTCCTAACCTATAAACCTAAGATAACTCCTAACCTATAAATAAGGACTTTAACTATAAACCTAACCCCTAACTCCGACCCCATAAACCTAACTCCTAACTCCTACCCGTAACTCCTAACTCCTACCCCTAACTCCTAACTCCTACCCCTAACCCCTAACTCCTACCCCTAACTCCTAACTCCTAACTCCTACCCCTAACTCCAACCTAAGTGAATATAAACTAATGGACCCCATAAACTTAACCCTAACTCCTGACCTAGTGAGATATACATAACTCCTAACCCATAAGGTTTAACTCCTATAATCCTAACCTATAAATAACTCCATAAGGAGGTTTAATAAACCTGACCCCTAGTGAGATACCCCATGGAGGTTTAATAAACCTAACCCCTAACTCCTAGTGAGATATACATGGAGGAGGTTTAATATCCTGACCTAGTGAGATATACATGGAGGTTTAATACCCTGACCTAGTGAGATATACATGGAGGAGGTTTAATATCCTGACCTAGTGAGATATACATGGAGGAGGTTTAATACCCTGACCTAGTGAGATATACATGGATGGAGGTTTAATATCCTGACCTAGTGAGATATACATGGAGGAGGTTTAATATCCTGACCTAGTGAGATATACATGGAGGTTTAATATCCTGACCTAGTGAGATATACATGGAGGTTTAATATCCTGACCTAGTGAGATATACATGGAGGAGGCTTAATATCCTGACCTAGTGAGATATACATGGAGGAGGTTTAATATCCTGACCTAGTGAGATATACATGGAGGAGGTTTAATATCCTGACCTAGTGAGATATACATGGAGGAGGTTTAATATCCTGACCTAGTGAGATATATATGGAGGTTTAATATCCTGACCTAGTGAGATATACATGGAGGAGGTTTAATATCCTGACCTAGTGATATATACATGGAGGTTTAATATCCTGACCTAGTGAGATATACATGGAGGAGGTTTAATATCCTGACCTAGTGAGATATACATGGAGGAGGTTTAATATCCTGACCTAGTGAGATATACATGGAGGAGGTTTAATATCCTGACCTAGTGAGATATACATGGAGGAGGTTTAATATCCTGACCTAGTGAGATATACATGGAGGAGGTTTAATATCCTGACCTAGTGAGATATACATGGAGGAGGTTTAATATCCTGACCTAGTGAGATATACATGGAGGAGGTTTAATATCCTGACCTAGTGAGATATACATGGAGATATACATGGAGGAGGTTTAATATCCTGACCTAGTGAGATATACATGGAGGAGGTTTAATATCCTGACCTAGTGAGATATACATGGAGGTTTAATATCCTGACCTAGTGAGATATACATGGAGGAGGTTTAATATCCTGACCTAGTGAGATATACATGGAGGTTTAATATCCTGACCTAGTGAGATATACATGGAGGAGGTTTAATATCCTGACCTAGTGAGATATACATGGAGGTTTAATATCCTGACCTAGTGAGATATACATGGAGGAGGTTTAATATCCTGACCTAGTGAGATATACATGGAGGAGGTTTAATATCCTGACCTAGTGAGATATACATGGAGGAGGTTTAATATCCTGACCTAGTGAGATATACATGGAGGAGGTTTAATATCCTGACCTAGTGAGATATACATGGAGGTTTAATATCCTGACCTAGTGAGATATACATGGAGGTTTAATATCCTGACCTAGTGAGATATACATGGAGGAGGTTTAATACCCTGACCTAGTGAGATATACATGGAGGTTTAATATCCTGACCTAGTGAGATATACATGGAGGTTTAATATCCTGACCTAGTGAGATATACATGGAGGAGGTTTAATATCCTGACCTAGTGAGATATACATGGAGGAGGTTTAATATCCTGACCTAGTGAGATATACATGGAGGAGGTTTAATATCCTGACCTAGTGAGATATACATGGAGGAGGTTTAATATCCTGACCTAGTGAGATATACATGGAGGTTTAATATCCTGACCTAGTGAGATATACATGGAGGAGGTTTAATATCCTGACCTAGTGAGATATACATGGAGGAGGTTTAATATCCTGACCTAGTGAGATATACATGGAGGAGGTTTAATATCCTGACCTAGTGAGATATACATGGAGGAGGTTTAATATCCTGACCTAGTGAGATATACATGGAGGAGGTTTAATACCTGACCTAGTGAGATATACATGGAGGAGGTTTAATATCCTGACCTAGTGAGATATACATGGAGGTTTAATATCCTGACCTAGTGAGATATACATGGAGGAGGTTTAATATCCTGACCTAGTGAGATATACATGGAGGTTTAATATCCTGACCTAGTGAGATATACATGGAGGTTTAATATCCTGACCTAGTGAGATATACATGGAGGAGGTTTAATATCCTGACCTAGTGAGATATACATGGAGGTTTAATATCCTGACCTAGTGAGATATACATGGAGGAGGTTTAATATCCTGACCTAGTGAGATATACATGGAGGTTTAATATCCTGACCTAGTGAGATATACATGGAGGTTTAATATCCTGACCTAGTGAGATATACATGGAGGAGGTTTAATATCCTGACCTAGTGAGATATACATGGAGGAGGTTTAATATCCTGACCTAGTGAGATATACATGGAGGTTTAATATCCTGACCTAGTGAGATATACATGGAGGTTTAATATCCTGACCTAGTGAGATATACATGGAGGTTTAATATCCTGACCTAGTGAGATATACATGGAGGTTTAATACCCTGACCTAGTGAGATATACATGGAGGAGGTTTAATATCCTGACCTAGTGAGATATACATGGTGGAGGTTTAATATCCTGACCTAGTGAGATATACATGGAGGTTTAATATCCTGACCTAGTGAGATATACATGGAGGAGGTTTAATATCCTGACCTAGTGAGATATACATGGAGGTTTAATATCCTGACCTAGTGAGATATACATGGAGGTTTAATATCCTGACCTAGTGAGATATACATGGAGGAGGTTTAATATCCTGACCTAGTGAGATATACATGGAGGAGGTTTAATATCCTGACCTAGTGAGATATACATGGAGGAGGTTTAATATCCTGACCTAGTGAGATATACATGGAGGTTTAATATCCTGACCTAGTGAGATATACATGGAGGAGGTTTAATATCCTGACCTAGTGAGATATACATGGAGGAGGTTTAATATCCTGACCTAGTGAGATATACATGGAGGTTTAATATCCTGACCTAGTGAGATATACATGGAGGAGGTTTAATATCCTGACCTAGTGAGATATACATGGAGGAGGTTTAATATCCTGACCTAGTGAGATATACATGGAGGAGGTTTAATATCCTGACCTAGTGAGATATACATGGAGGAGGTTTAATATCCTGACCTAGTGAGATATACATGGTGGAGGTTTAATATCCTGACCTAGTGAGATATACATGGAGGTTTAATATCCTGACCTAGTGAGATATACATGGAGGTTTAATATCCTGACCTAGTGAGATATACATGGAGGAGGTTTAATATCCTGACCTAGTGAGATATACATGGAGGAGGTTTAATATCCTGACCTAGTGAGATATACATGGAGGAGGTTTAATATCCTGACCTAGTGAGATATACATGGAGGAGGTTTAATACACTGACCTAGTGAGATATACATGGAGGAGGTTTAATATCCTGACCTAGTGAGATATACATGGAGGAGGTTTAATATCCTGACCTAGTGAGATATACATGGAGGAGGTTTAATATCCTGACCTAGTGAGATATACATGGAGGAGGTTTAATATCCTGACCTAGTGAGATATACATGGAGGTTTAATATCCTGACCTAGTGAGATATACATGGAGGAGGTTTAATATCCTGACCTAGTGAGATATACATGGAGGTTTAATATCCTGACCTAGTGAGATATACATGGAGGTTTAATACCCTGACCTAGTGAGATATACATGGAGGAGGTTTAATATCCTGACCTAGTGAGATATACATGGAGGAGGTTTAATATCCTGACCTAGTGAGATATACATGGAGGTTTAATACCCTGACCTAGTGAGATATACATGGAGGAGGTTTAATATCCTGACCTAGTGAGATATACATGGAGGAGGTTTAATATCCTGACCTAGTGAGATATACATGGAGGAGGTTTAATATCCTGACCTAGTGAGATATACATGGAGGTTTAATATCCTGACCTAGTGAGATATACATGGAGGTTTAATATCCTGACCTAGTGAGATATACATGGAGGTTTAATATCCTGACCTAGTGAGATATACATGGAGGAGGTTTAATATCCTGACCTAGTGAGATATACATGGAGGAGGTTTAATATCCTGACCTAGTGAGATATACATGGAGGAGGTTTAATATCCTGACCTAGTGAGATATACATGGAGGAGGTTTAATATCCTGACCTAGTGAGATATACATGGAGGTTTAATATCCTGACCTAGTGAGATATACATGGAGGTTTAATATCCTGACCTAGTGAGATATACATGGAGGAGGTTTAATATCCTGACCTAGTGAGATATACATGGAGGAGGTTTAATATCCTGACCTAGTGAGATATACATGGAGGAGGTTTAATATCCTGACCTAGTGAGATATACATGGAGGAGGTTTAATATCCTGACCTAGTGAGATATACATGGAGGAGGTTTAATATCCTGACCTAGTGAGATATACATGGAGGTTTAATATCCTGACCTAGTGAGATATACATGGAGGAGGTTTAATATCCTGACCTAGTGAGATATACATGGAGGTTTAATATCCTGACCTAGTGAGATATACATGGAGGTTTAATATCCTGACCTAGTGAGATATACATGGAGGAGGTTTAATATCCTGACCTAGTGAGATATACATGGAGGTTTAATATCCTGACCTAGTGAGATATACATGGAGGAGGTTTAATATCCTGACCTAGTGAGATATACATGGAGGAGGTTTAATATCCTGACCTAGTGAGATATACATGGAGGAGGTTTAATATCCTGACCTAGTGAGATATACATGGAGGAGGTTTAATATCCTGACCTAGTGAGATATACATGGAGGTTTAATATCCTGACCTAGTGAGATATACATGGAGGAGGTTTAATATCCTGACCTAGTGAGATATACATGGAGGTTTAATATCCTGACCTAGTGAGATATACATGGAGGTTTAATATCCTGACCTAGTGAGATATACATGGAGGAGGTTTAATATCCTGACCTAGTGAGATATACATGGAGGAGGTTTAATATCCTGACCTAGTGAGATATACATGGAGGAGGTTTAATATCCTGACCTAGTGAGATATACATGGAGGAGGTTTAATATCCTGACCTAGTGAGATATACATGGAGGTTTAATATCCTGACCTAGTGAGATATACATGGAGGTTTAATATCCTGACCTAGTGAGATATACATGGAGGAGGTTTAATATCCTGACCTAGTGAGATATACATGGAGGAGGTTTAATATCCTGACCTAGTGAGATATACATGGAGGTTTAATATCCTGACCTAGTGAGATATACATGGAGGAGGTTTAATATCCTGACCTAGTGAGATATACATGGAGGAGGTTTAATATCCTGACCTAGTGAGATATACATGGAGGAGGTTTAATATCCTGACCTAGTGAGATATACATGGAGGTTTAATATCCTGACCTAGTGAGATATACATGGAGGAGGTTTAATATCCTGACCTAGTGAGATATACATGGAGGAGGTTTAATATCCTGACCTAGTGAGATATACATGGAGGAGGTTTAATATCCTGACCTAGTGAGATATACATGGAGGAGGTTTAATATCCTGACCTAGTGAGATATACATGGAGGAGGTTTAATATCCTGACCTAGTGAGATATACATGGAGGAGGTTTAATATCCTGACCTAGTGAGATATACATGGAGGAGGTTTAATATCCTGACCTAGTGAGATATACATGGAGGAGGTTTAATATCCTGACCTAGTGAGATATACATGGAGGAGGTTTAATATCCTGACCTAGTGAGATATACATGGAGGAGGTTTAATATCCTGACCTAGTGAGATATACATGGAGGAGGTTTAATATCCTGACCTAGTGAGATATACATGGAGGAGGTTTAATATCCTGACCTAGTGAGATATACATGGAGGAGGTTTAATATCCTGACCTAGTGAGATATACATGGAGGAGGTTTAATATCCTGACCTAGTGAGATATACATGGAGGAGGTTTAATATCCTGACCTAGTGAGATATACATGGAGGAGGTTTAATATCCTGACCTAGTGAGATATACATGGAGGAGGTTTAATATCCTGACCTAGTGAGATATACATGGAGGTTTAATATCCTGACCTAGTGAGATATACATGGAGGAGGTTTAATATCCTGACCTAGTGAGATATACATGGAGGAGGTTTAATATCCTGACCTAGTGAGATATACATGGAGGTTTAATATCCTGACCTAGTGAGATATACATGGAGGAGGTTTAATATCCTGACCTAGTGAGATATACATGGAGGAGGTTTAATATCCTGACCTAGTGAGATATACATGGAGGAGGTTTAATATCCTGACCTAGTGAGATATACATGGAGGTTTAATATCCTGACCTAGTGAGATATACATGGAGGTTTAATATCCTGACCTAGTGAGATATACATGGAGGAGGTTTAATATCCTGACCTAGTGAGATATACATGGAGGAGGTTTAATATCCTGACCTAGTGAGATATACATGGAGGTTTAATATCCTGACCTAGTGAGATATACATGGAGGTTTAATATCCTGACCTAGTGAGATATACATGGAGGTTTAATATCCTGACCTAGTGAGATATACATGGAGGAGGTTTAATATCCTGACCTAGTGAGATATACATGGAGGAGGTTTAATATCCTGACCTAGTGAGATATACATGGAGGAGGTTTAATATCCTGACCTAGTGAGATATACATGGAGGTTTAATATCCTGACCTAGTGAGATATACATGGAGGTTTAATATCCTGACCTAGTGAGATATACATGGAGGAGGTTTAATATCCTGACCTAGTGAGATATACATGGAGGAGGTTTAATATCCTGACCTAGTGAGATATACATGGAGGTTTAATATCCTGACCTAGTGAGATATACATGGAGGTTTAATATCCTGACCTAGTGAGATATACATGGAGGTTTAATATCCTGACCTAGTGAGATATACATGGAGGTTTAATATCCTGACCTAGTGAGATATACATGGAGGTTTAATATCCTGACCTAGTGAGATATACATGGAGGAGGTTTAATATCCTGACCTAGTGAGATATACATGGAGGTTTAATATCCTGACCTAGTGAGATATACATGGAGGAGGTTTAATATCCTGACCTAGTGAGATATACATGGAGGAGGTTTAATATCCTGACCTAGTGAGATATACATGGAGGAGGTTTAATATCCTGACCTAGTGAGATATACATGGAGGAGGTTTAATATCCTGACCTAGTGAGATATACATGGAGGAGGTTTAATATCCTGACCTAGTGAGATATACATGGAGGAGGTTTAATATCCTGACCTAGTGAGATATACATGGAGGTTTAATATCCTGACCTAGTGAGATATACATGGAGGTTTAATATCCTGACCTAGTGAGATATACATGGAGGAGGTTTAATATCCTGACCTAGTGAGATATACATGGAGGTTTAATATCCTGACCTAGTGAGATATACATGGAGGAGGTTTAATATCCTGACCTAGTGAGATATACATGGAGGAGGTTTAATATCCTGACCTAGTGAGATATACATGGAGGAGGTTTAATATCCTGACCTAGTGAGATATACATGGTGGAGGTTTAATATCCTGACCTAGTGAGATATACATGGAGGAGGTTTAATATCCTGACCTAGTGAGATATACATGGAGGAGGTTTAATATCCTGACCTAGTGAGATATACATGGTGGAGGTTTAATATCCTGACCTAGTGAGATATACATGGGAGGTTTAATATCCTGACCTAGTGAGATATACATGGAGGAGGTTTAATATCCTGACCTAGTGAGATATACATGGAGGAGGTTTAATATCCTGACCTAGTGAGATATACATGGAGGAGGTTTAATATCCTGACCTAGTGAGATATACATGGAGGAGGTTTAATATCCTGACCTAGTGAGATATACATGGAGGTTTAATATCCTGACCTAGTGAGATATACATGGAGGAGGTTTAATATCCTGACCTAGTGAGATATACATGGAGGAGGTTTAATATCCTGACCTAGTGAGATATACATGGAGGAGGTTTAATATCCTGACCTAGTGAGATATACATGGAGGAGGTTTAATATCCTGACCTAGTGAGATATACATGGAGGAGGTTTAATATCCTGACCTAGTGAGATATACATGGAGGAGGTTTAATATCCTGACCTAGTGAGATATACATGGAGGAGGTTTAATATCCTGACCTAGTGAGATATACATGGAGGAGGTTTAATATCCTGACCTAGTGAGATATACATGGAGGTTTAATATCCTGACCTAGTGAGATATACATGGAGGTTTAATATCCTGACCTAGTGAGATATACATGGAGGAGGTTTAATATCCTGACCTAGTGAGATATACATGGAGAGGTTTAATACCCTGACCTAGTGAGATATACATGGGAGGTTTAATATCCTGACCTAGTGAGATATACATGGAGGAGGTTTAATATCCTGACCTAGTGAGATATACATGGAGGAGGTTTAATATCCTGACCTAGTGAGATATACATGGAGGAGGTTTAATATCCTGACCTAGTGAGATATACATGGAGGAGGTTTAATATCCTGACCTAGTGAGATATACATGGAGGAGGTTTAATATCCTGACCTAGTGAGATATACATGGAGGAGGTTTAATATCCTGACCTAGTGAGATATACATGGAGGTTTAATATCCTGACCTAGTGAGATATACATGGAGGAGGTTTAATATCCTGACCTAGTGAGATATACATGGAGGTTTAATATCCTGACCTAGTGAGATATACATGGAGGAGGTTTAATATCCTGACCTAGTGAGATATACATGGAGGTTTAATATCCTGACCTAGTGAGATATACATGGAGGTTTAATATCCTGACCTAGTGAGATATACATGGAGGAGGTTTAATATCCTGACTAGTGAGATATACATGGAGGTTTAATATCCTGACCTAGTGAGATATACATGGAGGAGGTTTAATATCCTGACCTAGTGAGATATACATGGAGGAGGTTTAATATCCTGACCTAGTGAGATATACATGGAGGAGGTTTAATATCCTGACCTAGTGAGATATACATGGAGGAGGTTTAATATCCTGACCTAGTGAGATATACATGGAGGAGGTTTAATATCCTGACCTAGTGAGATATACATGGAGGTTTAATATCCTGACCTAGTGAGATATACATGGAGGAGGTTTAATATCCTGACCTAGTGAGATATACATGGAGGAGGTTTAATATCCTGACCTAGTGAGATATACATGGAGGTTTAATATCCTGACCTAGTGAGATATACATGGAGGAGGTTTAATATCCTGACCTAGTGAGATATACATGGAGGTTTAATATCCTGACCTAGTGAGATATACATGGAGGAGGTTTAATATCCTGACCTAGTGAGATATACATGGAGGAGGTTTAATATCCTGACCTAGTGAGATATACATGGAGGAGGTTTAATATCCTGACCTAGTGAGATATACATGGAGGAGGTTTAATATCCTGACCTAGTGAGATATACATGGAGGAGGTTTAATATCCTGACCTAGTGAGATATACATGGAGGTTTAATATCCTGACCTATACATGGAGGAGATATACATGAGAGGAGGTTTAATAATCCTGACCTAGTGAGATATACATGGAGGTTTAATATCCTGACCTAGTGAGATATACATGGAGGTTTAATATCCTGACCTAGTGAGATATACATGGAGGAGGTTTAATATCCTGACCTAGTGAGATATACATGGAGGAGGTTTAATATCCTGACCTAGTGAGATATACATGGAGGAGGTTTAATATCCTGACCTAGTGAGATATACATGGAGGAGGTTTAATATCCTGACCTAGTGAGATATACATGGAGGAGGTTTAATATCCTGACCTAGTGAGATATACATGGAGGAGGTTTAATATCCTGACCTAGTGAGATATACATGGAGGAGGTTTAATATCCTGACCTAGTGAGATATACATGGAGGAGGTTTAATATCCTGACCTAGTGAGATATACATGGAGGTTTAATATCCTGACCTAGTGAGATATACATGGAGGTTTAATATCCTGACCTAGTGAGATATACATGGAGGAGGTTTAATATCCTGACCTAGTGAGATATACATGGAGGAGGTTTAATATCCTGACCTAGTGAGATATACATGGAGGAGGTTTAATATCCTGACCTAGTGAGATATACATGGAGGAGGTTTAATATCCTGACCTAGTGAGATATACATGGAGGAGGTTTAATATCCTGACCTAGTGAGATATACATGGAGGAGGTTTAATATCCTGACCTAGTGAGATATACATGGAGGTTTAATATCCTGACCTAGTGAGATATACATGGAGGAGGTTTAATATCCTGACCTAGTGAGATATACATGGAGGAGGTTTAATATCCTGACCTAGTGAGATATACATGGAGGAGGTTTAATATCCTGACCTAGTGAGATATACATGGAGGAGGTTTAATATCCTGACCTAGTGAGATATACATGGAGGAGGTTTAATATCCTGACCTAGTGAGATATACATGGAGGAGGTTTAATATCCTGACCTAGTGAGATATACATGGTGGAGGTTTAATATCCTGACCTAGTGAGATATACATGGAGGAGGTTTAATATCCTGACCTAGTGAGATATACATGGAGGAGGTTTAATATCCTGACCTAGTGAGATATACATGGAGGAGGTTTAATATCCTGACCTAGTGAGATATACATGGAGGTTTAATATCCTGACCTAGTGAGATATACATGGAGGTTTAATATCCTGACCTAGTGAGATATACATGGAGGAGGTTTAATATCCTGACCTAGTGAGATATACATGGAGGAGGTTTAATATCCTGACCTAGTGAGATATACATGGAGGTTTAATATCCTGACCTAGTGAGATATACATGGAGGTTTAATATCCTGAACTAGTGAGATATACATGGAGGAGGTTTAATATCCTGACCTAGTGATATATACATGGAGGAGGTTTAATATTCTGACCTAGTGAGATATACATGGAGGTTTAATATCCTGACCTAGTGAGATATACATGGAGGAGGTTTAATATCCTGACCTAGTGAGATATACATGGAGGAGGTTTAATATCCTGACCTAGTGAGATATACATGGAGGAGGTTTAATATCCTGACCTAGTGAGATATACATGGAGGTTTAATATCCTGACCTAGTGAGATATACATGGAGGAGGTTTAATATCCTGACCTAGTGAGATATACATGGAGGAGGTTTAATATCCTGACCTAGTGAGATATACATGGAGGAGGTTTAATATCCTGACCTAGTGAGATATACATGGAGGAGGTTTAATATCCTGACATAGTGAGATATACACGGAGGAGGTTTAATATCCTGACCTAGTGAGATATACATGGAGGAGGTTTAATACACTGACCTAGTGAGATATACATGGTGGAGGTTTAATATCCTGACCTAGTGAGATATACATGGAGGAGGTTTAATATCCTGACCTAGTGAGATATACATGGAGGAGGTTTAATATCCTGACCTAGTGAGATATACATGGAGGAGGTTTAATATCCTGACCTAGTGAGATATACATGGAGGAGGTTTAATATCCTGACCTAGTGAGATATACATGGAGGAGGTTTAATATCCTGACCTAGTGAGATATACATGGAGGAGGTTTAATATCCTGACCTAGTGAGATATACATGGAGGAGGTTTAATATCCTGACCTAGTGAGATATACATGGAGGTTTAATATCCTGACCTAGTGAGATATACATGGAGGAGGTTTAATATCCTGACCTAGTGAGATATACATGGAGGAGGTTTAATATCCTGACCTAGTGAGATATACATGGAGGTTTAATATCCTGACCTAGTGAGATATACATGGGAGGTTTAATATCCTGACCTAGTGAGATATACATGGAGGAGGTTTAATATCCTGACCTAGTGAGATATACATGGAGGTTTAATATCCTGACCTAGTGAGATATACATGGAGGAGGTTTAATATCCTGACCTAGTGAGATATACATGGAGGAGGTTTAATATCCTGACCTAGTGAGATATACATGGAGGAGGTTTAATATCCTGACCTAGTGAGATATACATGGAGGAGGTTTAATATCCTAACCTAGTGAGATATACATGGAGGAGGTTTAATATCCTGACCTAGTGAGATATACATGGAGGAGGTTTAATATCAAGACCTAGTGAGATATACATGGAGGTTTAATATCCTGACCTAGTGAGATATACATGGAGGAGGTTTAATATCCTGACCTAGTGAGATATACATGGAGGTTTAATATCCTGACCTAGTGAGATATACATGGAGGTTTAATATCCTGACCTAGTGAGATATACATGGAGGAGGTTTAATATCCTGACCTAGTGAGATATACATGGAGGAGGTTTAATATCCTGACCTAGTGAGATATACATGGAGGAGGTTTAATATCCTGACCTAGTGAGATATACATGGAGGAGGTTTAATATCCTGACCTAGTGAGATATACATGGAGGAGGTTTAATATCCTGACCTAGTGAGATATACATGGAGGAGGTTTAATATCCTGACCTAGTGAGATATACATGGAGGAGGTTTAATATCCTGACCTAGTGAGATATACATGGAGGTTTAATATCCTGACCTAGTGAGATATACATGGAGGTTTAATATCCTGACCTAGTGAGATATACATGGAGGAGGTTTAATATCCTGACCTAGTGAGATATACATGGAGGAGGTTTAATATCCTGACCTAGTGAGATATACATGGAGGTTTAATATCCTGACCTAGTGAGATATACATGGAGGAGGTTTAATATCCTGACCTAGTGAGATATACATGGAGGAGGTTTAATATCCTGACCTAGTGAGATATACATGGAGGAGGTTTAATATCCTGACCTAGTGAGATATACATGGAGGTTTAATATCCTGACCTAGTGAGATATACATGGAGGAGGTTTAATATCCTGACCTAGTGAGATATACATGGAGGAGGTTTAATATCCTGACCTAGTGAGATATACATGGAGGAGGTTTAATATCCTGACCTAGTGAGATATACATGGAGGAGGTTTAATATCCTGACCTAGTGAGATATACATGGAGGAGGTTTAATATCCTGACCTAGTGAGATATACATGGAGGTTTAATATCCTGACCTAGTGAGATATACATGGAGGTTTAATACCCTGACCTAGTGAGATATACATGGAGGAGGTTTAATATCCTGACCTAGTGAGATATACATGGAGGAGGTTTAATATCCTGACCTAGTGAGATATACATGGAGGAGGTTTAATATCCTGACCTAGTGAGATATACATGGAGGTTTAATACCCTGACCTAGTGAGATATACATGGAGGTTTAATATCCTGACCTAGTGAGATATACATGGAGGTTTAATATCCTGACCTAGTGAGATATACATGGAGGTTTAATATCCTGACCTAGTGAGATATACATGGAGGTTTAATATCCTGACCTAGTGAGATATACATGGAGGTTTAATATCCTGACCTAGTGAGATATACATGGAGGAGGTTTAATATCCTGACCTAGTGAGATATACATGGAGGAGGTTTAATATCCTGACCTAGTGAGATATACATGGAGGAGGTTTAATATCCTGACCTAGTGAGATATACATGGAGGAGGTTTAATATCCTGACCTAGTGAGATATACATGGAGGAGGTTTAATATCCTGACCTAGTGAGATATACATGGAGGAGGTTTAATATCCTGACCTAGTGAGATATACATGGAGGAGGTTTAATATCCTGACCTAGTGAGATATACATGGAGGTTTAATATCCTGACCTAGTGAGATATACATGGAGGTTTAATATCCTGACCTAGTGAGATATACATGGAGGAGGTTTAATATCCTGACCTAGTGAGATATACATGGAGGAGGTTTAATATCCTGACCTAGTGAGATATACATGGAGGAGGTTTAATATCCTGACCTAGTGAGATATACATGGAGGAGGTTTAATATCCTGACCTAGTGAGATATACATGGAGGTTTAATATCCTGACCTAGTGAGATATACATGGAGGAGGTTTAATATCCTGACCTAGTGAGATATACATGGAGGTTTAATATCCTGACCTAGTGAGATATACATGGAGGTTTAATATCCTGACCTAGTGAGATATACATGGAGGAGGTTTAATATCCTGACCTAGTGAGATATACATGGAGGTTTAATATCCTGACCTAGTGAGATATACATGGAGGAGGTTTAATAGGTTTAATCCTGACCTAGTGAGATATACATGGAGGTTTAATATCCTGACCTAGTGAGATATACATGGAGGAGGTTTAATATGGAGGAGGTTTAATATCCTGACCTAGTGAGATATACATGGAGGAGGTTTAATATCCTGACCTAGTGAGATATACATGGAGGAGGTTTAATATCCTGACCTAGTGAGATATACATGGAGGTTTAATATCCTGACCTAGTGAGATATACATGGAGGAGGTTTAATATCCTGACCTAGTGAGATATACATGGAGGAGGTTTAATATCCTGACCTAGTGAGATATACATGGAGGAGGTTTAATATCCTGACCTAGTGAGATATACATGGAGGAGGTTTAATATCCTGACCTAGTGAGATATACATGGAGGAGGTTTAATATCCTGACCTAGTGAGATATACATGGAGGTTTAATATCCTGACCTAGTGAGATATACATGGAGGTTTAATATCCTGACCTAGTGAGATATACATGGAGGAGGTTTAATATCCTGACCTAGTGAGATATACATGGAGGAGGTTTAATATCCTGACCTAGTGAGATATACATGGAGGTTTAATATCCTGACCTAGTGAGATATACATGGAGGTTTAATACCCTGACCTAGTGATATATACATGGAGGTTTAATACCCTGACCTAGTGAGATATACATGGAGGTTTAATATCCTGACCTAGTGAGATATACATGGAGGTTTAATATCCTGACCTAGTGAGATATACATGGAGGTTTAATACCCTGACCTAGTGAGATATACATGGAGGTTTAATATCCTGACCTAGTGAGATATACATGGAGGAGGTTTAATATCCTGACCTAGTGAGATATACATGGAGGTTTAATATCCTGACCTAGTGAGATATACATGGAGGAGGTTTAATATCCTGACCTAGTGAGATATACATGGAGGAGGTTTAATATCCTGACCTAGTGAGATATACATGGAGGAGGTTTAATATCCTGACCTAGTGAGATATACATGGAGGAGGTTTAATATCCTGACCTAGTGAGATATACATGGAGGAGGTTTAATATCCTGACCTAGTGAGATATACATGGAGGTTTAATATCCTGACCTAGTGAGATATACATGGAGGTTTAATATCCTGACCTAGTGAGATATACATGGAGGAGGTTTAATATCCTGACCTAGTGAGATATACATGGAGGAGGTTTAATATCCTGACCTAGTGAGATATACATGGAGGAGGTTTAATATCCTGACCTAGTGAGATATACATGGAGGAGGTTTAATATCCTGACCTAGTGAGATATACATGGAGGAGGTTTAATATCCTGACCTAGTGAGATATACATGGAGGAGGTTTAATATCCTGACCTAGTGAGATATACATGGAGGAGGTTTAATATCCTGACCTAGTGAGATATACATGGAGGAGGTTTAATATCCTGACCTAGTGAGATATACATGGAGGTTTAATATCCTGACCTAGTGAGATATACATGGAGGAGGTTTAATATCCTGACCTAGTGAGATATACATGGAGGAGGTTTAATATCCTGACCTAGTGAGATATACATGGAGGTTTAATATCCTGACCTAGTGAGATATACATGGAGGTTTAATATCCTGACCTAGTGAGATATACATGGAGGTTTAATATCCTGACCTAGTGAGATATACATGGAGGAGGTTTAATATCCTGACCTAGTGAGATATACATGGAGGTTTAATATCCTGACCTAGTGAGATATACATGGAGGTTTAATATCCTGACCTAGTGAGATATACATGGAGGTTTAATATCCTGACCTAGTGAGATATACATGGAGGAGGTTTAATATCCTGACCTAGTGAGATATACATGGAGGTTTAATATCCTGACCTAGTGAGATATACATGGAGGTTTAATATCCTGACCTAGTGAGATATACATGGAGGAGGTTTAATATCCTGACCTAGTGAGATATACATGGAGGTTTAATATCCTGACCTAGTGAGATATACATGGAGGAGGTTTAATATCCTGACCTAGTGAGATATACATGGAGGAGGTTTAATATCCTGACCTAGTGAGATATACATGGAGGAGGTTTAATATCCTGACCTAGTGAGATATACATGGAGGTTTAATATCCTGACCTAGTGAGATATACATGGAGGTTTAATACCCTGACCTAGTGAGATATACATGGAGGAGGTTTAATATCCTGACCTAGTGAGATATACATGGAGGAGGTTTAATATCCTGACCTAGTGAGATATACATGGAGGAGGTTTAATATCCTGACCTAGTGAGATATACATGGAGGTTTAATACCCTGACCTAGTGAGATATACATGGAGGTTTAATACCCTGACCTAGTGAGATATACATGGAGGTTTAATATCCTGACCTAGTGAGATATACATGGAGGTTTAATATCCTGACCTAGTGAGATATACATGGAGGTTTAATATCCTGACCTAGTGAGATATACATGGAGGAGGTTTAATATCCTGACCTAGTGAGATATACATGGAGGAGGTTTAATATCCTGACCTAGTGAGATATACATGGAGGAGGTTTAATATCCTGACCTAGTGAGATATACATGGAGGAGGTTTAATATCCTGACCTAGTGAGATATACATGGAGGAGGTTTAATATCCTGACCTAGTGAGATATACATGGAGGAGGTTTAATATCCTGACCTAGTGAGATATACATGGAGGAGGTTTAATATCCTGACCTAGTGAGATATACATGGAGGTTTAATATCCTGACCTAGTGAGATATACATGGAGGTTTAATATCCTGACCTAGTGAGATATACATGGAGGAGGTTTAATATCCTGACCTAGTGAGATATACATGGAGGAGGTTTAATATCCTGACCTAGTGAGATATACATGGAGGAGGTTTAATATCCTGACCTAGTGAGATATACATGGAGGAGGTTTAATATCCTGACCTAGTGAGATATACATGGAGGAGGTTTAATATCCTGACCTAGTGAGATATACATGGAGGAGGTTTAATATCCTGACCTAGTGAGATATACATGGAGGAGGTTTAATATCCTGACCTAGTGAGATATACATGGAGGAGGTTTAATATCCTGACCTAGTGAGATATACATGGAGGAGGTTTAATATCCTGACCTAGTGAGATATACATGGAGGAGGTTTAATATCCTGACCTAGTGAGATATACATGGAGGAGGTTTAATATCCTGACCTAGTGAGATATACATGGAGGTTTAATATCCTGACCTAGTGAGATATACATGGAGGTTTAATATCCTGACCTAGTGAGATATACATGGAGGAGGTTTAATATCCTGACCTAGTGAGATATACATGGAGGTTTAATATCCTGACCTAGTGAGATATACATGGAGGAGGTTTAATATCCTGACCTAGTGAGATATACATGGAGGAGGTTTAATATCCTGACCTAGTGAGATATACATGGAGGAGGTTTAATATCCTGACCTAGTGAGATATACATGGAGGAGGTTTAATATCCTGACCTAGTGAGATATACATGGAGGAGGTTTAATACCCTGACCTAGTGAGATATACATGGAGGTTTAATATCCTGACCTAGTGAGATATACATGGAGGAGGTTTAATATCCTGACCTAGTGAGATATACATGGAGGTTTAATATCCTGACCTAGTGAGATATACATGGAGGAGGTTTAATATCCTGACCTAGTGAGATATACATGGAGGAGGTTTAATATCCTGACCTAGTGAGATATACATGGAGGTTTAATATCCTGACCTAGTGAGATATACATGGAGGAGGTTTAATATCCTGACCTAGTGAGATATACATGGAGGAGGTTTAATATCCTGACCTAGTGAGATATACATGGAGGTTTAATATCCTGACCTAGTGAGATATACATGGAGGAGGTTTAATATCCTGACCTAGTGAGATATACATGGAGGAGGTTTAATATCCTGACCTAGTGAGATATACATGGAGGAGGTTTAATATCCTGACCTAGTGAGATATACATGGAGGAGGTTTAATATCCTGACCTAGTGAGATATACATGGAGGAGGTTTAATATCCTGACCTAGTGAGATATACATGGGAGGTTTAATATCCTGACCTAGTGAGATATACATGGAGGTTTAATATCCTGACCTAGTGAGATATACATGGAGGAGGTTTAATATCCTGACCTAGTGAGATATACATGGAGGAGGTTTAATATCCTGACCTAGTGAGATATACATGGAGGTTTAATATCCTGACCTAGTGAGATATACATGGAGGAGGTTTAATATCCTGACCTAGTGAGATATACATGGAGGAGGTTTAATATCCTGACCTAGTGAGATATACATGGAGGTTTAATATCCTGACCTAGTGAGATATACATGGAGGAGGTTTAATATCCTGACCTAGTGAGATATACATGGAGGAGGTTTAATATCCTGACCTAGTGAGATATACATGGAGGAGGTTTAATATCCTGACCTAGTGAGATATACATGGAGGAGGTTTAATATCCTGACCTAGTGAGATATACATGGAGGAGGTTTAATATCCTGACCTAGTGAGATATACATGGAGGTTTAATATCCTGACCTAGTGAGATATACATGGAGTTTAATATCCTGACCTAGAGTTTAATAATCCTGACCTAGTGAGATATACATGGAGGAGGTTTAATATCCTGACCTAGTGAGATATACATGGAGGTTTAATATCCTGACCTAGTGAGATATACATGGAGGAGGTTTAATATCCTGACCTAGTGAGATATACATGGAGGTTTAATATCCTGACCTAGTGAGATATACATGGAGGTTTAATATCCTGACCTAGTGAGATATACATGGAGGAGGTTTAATATCCTGACCTAGTGAGATATACATGGAGGAGGTTTAATATCCTGACCTAGTGAGATATACATGGAGGAGGTTTAATATCCTGACCTAGTGAGATATACATGGAGGAGGTTTAATATCCTGACCTAGTGAGATATACATGGAGGTTTAATATCCTGACCTAGTGAGATATACATGGAGGAGGTTTAATATCCTGACCTAGTGAGATATACATGGAGGAGGTTTAATATCCTGACCTAGTGAGATATACATGGAGGTTTAATATCCTGACCTAGTGAGATATACATGGAGGAGGTTTAATATCCTGACCTAGTGAGATATACATGGAGGAGGTTTAATATCCTGACCTAGTGAGATATACATGGAGGAGGTTTAATATCCTGACCTAGTGAGATATACATGGAGGAGGTTTAATATCCTGACCTAGTGAGATATACATGGAGGAGGTTTAATATCCTGACCTAGTGAGATATACATGGAGGAGGTTTAATATCCTGACCTAGTGAGATATACATGGAGGAGGTTTAATATCCTGACCTAGTGAGATATACATGGAGGTTTAATATCCTGACCTAGTGAGATATACATGGAGAGGTTTAATATCCTGACAGTGAGATATACATGGAGGAGGTTTAATATCCTGACCTAGTGAGATATACATGGAGGAGGTTTAATATCCTGACCTAGTGAGATATACATGGAGGAGGTTTAATATCCTGACCTAGTGAGATATACATGGAGGAGGTTTAATATCCTGACCTAGTGAGATATACATGGAGGAGGTTTAATATCCTGACCTAGTGAGATATACATGGAGGAGGTTTAATATCCTGACCTAGTGAGATATACATGGAGGAGGTTTAATATCCTGACCTAGTGAGATATACATGGAGGAGGTTTAATATCCTGACCTAGTGAGATATACATGGAGGAGGTTTAATATCCTGACCTAGTGAGATATACATGGAGGAGGTTTATCCTGACCTAGTGAGATATACATGGAGGTTTAATATCCTGACCTAGTGAGATATACATGGAGGTTTAATATCCTGACCTAGTGAGATATACATGGAGGAGGTTTAATATCCTGACCTAGTGAGATATACATGGAGGAGGTTTAATATCCTGACCTAGTGAGATATACATGGAGGTTTAATATCCTGACCTAGTGAGATATACATGGAGGAGGTTTAATATCCTGACCTAGTGAGATATACATGGTGGAGGTTTAATATCCTGACCTAGTGAGATATACATGGAGGAGGTTTAATATCCTGACCTAGTGAGATATACATGGAGGAGGTTTAATATCCTGACCTAGTGAGATATACATGGAGGTTTAATATCCTGACCTAGTGAGATATACATGGAGGAGGTTTAATATCCTGACCTAGTGAGATATACATGGAGGAGGTTTAATATCCTGACCTAGTGAGATATACATGGAGGTTTAATATCCTGACCTAGTGAGATATACATGGAGGAGGTTTAATATCCTGACCTAGTGAGATATACATGGAGGAGGTTTAATATCCTGACCTAGTGATCCTGATAGTGAGATATACATGGAGGAGGTTTAATATCCTGACCTAGTGAGATATACATGGAGGAGGTTTAATATCCTGACCTAGTGAGATATACATGGAGGAGGTTTAATATCCTGACCTAGTGAGATATACATGGAGGAGGTTTAATATCCTGACCTAGTGAGATATACATGGAGGAGGTTTAATATCCTGACCTAGTGAGATATACATGGAGGTTTAATATCCTGACCTAGTGAGATATACATGGAGGAGGTTTAATATCCTGACCTAGTGAGATATACATGGAGGAGGTTTAATATCCTGACCTAGTGAGATATACATGGAGGTTTAATATCCTGACCTAGTGAGATATACATGGAGGAGGTTTAATATCCTGACCTAGTGAGATATACATGGAGGAGGTTTAATATCCTGACCTAGTGAGATATACATGGAGGAGGTTTAATATCCTGACCTAGTGAGATATACATGGAGGAGGTTTAATATCCTGACCTAGTGAGATATACATGGAGGAGGTTTAATATCCTGACCTAGTGAGATATACATGGAGGTTTAATACCTGACCTAGTGAGATATACATGGAGGAGGTTTAATATCCTGACCTAGTGAGATATACATGGAGGGTTTAATATCCTGACCTAGTGAGATATACATGGAGGAGGTTTAATATCCTGACCTAGTGAGATATACATGGAGGTTTAATATCCTGACCTAGTGAGATATACATGGGGAGGTTTAATATCCTGACCTAGTGATATATACATGGAGGAGGTTTAATATCCTGACCTAGTGAGATATACATGGAGGAGGTTTAATATCCTGACCTAGTGAGATATACATGGAGGAGGTTTAATATCCTGACCTAGTGAGATATACATGGAGGAGGTTTAATATCCTGACCTAGTGAGATATACATGGAGGAGGTTTAATATCCTGACCTAGTGAGATATACATGGAGGAGGTTTAATATCCTGACCTAGTGAGATATACATGGAGGAGGTTTAATATCCTGACCTAGTGAGATATACATGGAGGAGGTTTAATATCCTGACCTAGTGAGATATACATGGAGGTTTAATATCCTGACCTAGTGAGATATACATGGAGGAGGTTTAATATCCTGACCTAGTGAGATATACATGGAGGAGGTTTAATATCCTGACCTAGTGAGATATACATGGAGGAGGTTTAATATCCTGACCTAGTGAGATATACATGGAGGAGGTTTAATATCCTGACCTAGTGAGATATACATGGAGGTTTAATATCCTGACCTAGTGAGATATACATGGAGGAGGTTTAATATCCTGACCTAGTGAGATATACATGGAGGAGGTTTAATATCCTGACCTAGTGAGATATACATGGAGGAGGTTTAATACCCTGACCTAGTGAGATATACATGGAGGAGGTTTAATATCCTGACCTAGTGAGATATACATGGAGGAGGTTTAATATCCTGACCTAGTGAGATATACATGGAGGAGGTTTAATATCCTGACCTAGTGAGATATACATGGAGGAGGTTTAATATCCTGACCTAGTGAGATATACATGGAGGAGGTTTAATATCCTGACCTAGTGAGATATACATGGAGGAGGTTTAATATCCTGACCTAGTGAGATATACATGGAGGAGGTTTAATATCCTGACCTAGTGAGATATACATGGGAGGTTTAATATCCTGACCTAGTGAGATATACATGGAGGAGGTTTAATATCCTGACCTAGTGAGATATACATGGAGGAGGTTTAATATCCTGACCTAGTGAGATATACATGGAGGAGGTTTAATATCCTGACCTAGTGAGATATACATGGAGGAGGTTTAATATCCTGACCTAGTGAGATATACATGGAGGAGGTTTAATATCCTGACCTAGTGAGATATACATGGAGGTTTAATATCCTGACCTAGTGAGATATACATGGAGGAGGTTTAATATCCTGACCTAGTGAGATATACATGGAGGAGGTTTAATATCCTGACCTAGTGAGATATACATGGAGGTTTAATATCCTGACCTAGTGAGATATACATGGAGGAGGTTTAATATCCTGACCTAGTGAGATATACATGGAGGAGGTTTAATATCCTGACCTAGTGAGATATACATGGAGGTTTAATATCCTGACCTAGTGAGATATACATGGGAGGTTTAATATCCTGACCTAGTGAGATATACATGGAGGAGGTTTAATATCCTGACCTAGTGAGATATACATGGAGGAGGTTTAATATCCTGACCTAGTGAGATATACATGGAGGAGGTTTAATATCCTGACCTAGTGAGATATACATGGAGGAGGTTTAATATCCTGACCTAGTGAGATATACATGGAGGAGGTTTAATATCCTGACCTAGTGAGATATACATGGAGGAGGTTTAATATCCTGACCTAGTGAGATATACATGGAGGAGGTTTAATACCCTGACCTAGTGAGATATACATGGAGGAGGTTTAATATCCTGACCTAGTGAGATATACATGGAGGTTTAATATCCTGACCTAGTGAGATATACATGGAGGAGGTTTAATATCCTGACCTAGTGAGATATACATGGAGGTTTAATATCCTGACCTAGTGAGATATACATGGAGGTTTAATATCCTGACCTAGTGAGATATACATGGAGGAGGTTTAATATCCTGACCTAGTGAGATATACATGGAGGAGGTTTAATATCCTGACCTAGTGAGATATACATGGAGGTTTAATATCCTGACCTAGTGAGATATACATGGAGGAGGTTTAATATCCTGACCTAGTGAGATATACATGGAGGAGGTTTAATATCCTGACCTAGTGAGATATACATGGAGGAGGTTTAATATCCTGACCTAGTGAGATATACATGGAGGAGGTTTAATATCCTGACCTAGTGAGATATACATGGA
Source organism: Oncorhynchus nerka (assembly GCF_034236695.1). NCBI lineage: Eukaryota > Metazoa > Chordata > Actinopteri > Salmoniformes > Salmonidae > Oncorhynchus > Oncorhynchus nerka. The sequence continues at coordinate 245,180 of NW_027040360.1, forward strand.
GGAGGTTTAATATCCTGACCTAGTGAGATATACATGGAGGAGGTTTAATATCCTGACCTAGTGAGATATACATGGAGGTTTAATATCCTGACCTAGTGAGATATACATGGAGGAGGTTTAATATCCTGACCTAGTGAGATATACATGGAGGAGGTTTAATATCCTGACCTAGTGAGATATACATGGAGGAGGTTTAATATCCTGACCTAGTGAGATATACATGGAGGTTTAATATCCTGACCTAGTGAGATATACATGGAGGAGGTTTAATATCCTGACCTAGTGAGATATACATGGAGGTTTAATATCCTGACCTAGTGAGATATACATGGAGGAGGTTTAATATCCTGACCTAGTGAGATATACATGGAGGAGGTTTAATATCCTGACCTAGTGAGATATACATGGAGGAGGTTTAATATCCTGACCTAGTGAGATATACATGGAGGAGGTTTAATATCCTGACCTAGTGAGATATACATGGAGGAGGTTTAATATCCTGACCTAGTGAGATATACATGGAGGTTTAATATCCTGACCTAGTGAGATATACATGGAGGAGGTTTAATATCCTGACCTAGTGAGATATACATGGAGGAGGTTTAATATCCTGACCTAGTGAGATATACATGGAGGAGGTTTAATATCCTGACCTAGAGAGATATACATGGAGGAGGTTTAATATCCTGACCTAGTGAGATATACATGGAGGAGTTTAATATCCTGACCTAGTGATATATACATGGAGGTTTAATACCCTGACCTAGTGAGATATACATGGAGGAGGTTTAATATCCTGACCTAGTGAGATATACATGGAGGAGGTTTAATATCCTGACCTAGTGAGATATACATGGAGGAGGTTTAATATCCTGACCTAGTGAGATATACATGGAGGAGGTTTAATATCCTGACCTAGTGAGATATACATGGAGGAGGTTTAATATCCTGACCTAGTGAGATATACATGGAGGTTTAATATCCTGACCTAGTGAGATATACATGGAGGAGGTTTAATATCCTGACCTAGTGAGATATACATGGAGGTTTAATACCCTGACCTAGTGAGATATACATGGAGGTTTAATACCCTGACCTAGTGAGATATACATGGAGGAGGTTTAATATCCTGACCTAGTGAGATATACATGGAGGAGGTTTAATATCCTGACCTAGTGAGATATACATGGAGGAGGTTTAATATCCTGACCTAGTGAGATATACATGGAGGTTTAATATCCTGACCTAGTGAGATATACATGGAGGAGGTTTAATACCCTGACCTAGTGAGATATACATGGAGGAGGTTTAATACCCTGACCTAGTGAGATATACATGGAGGTTTAATATCCTGACCTAGTGAGATATACATGGAGGAGGTTTAATATCCTGACCTAGTGAGATATACATGGAGGAGGTTTAATATCCTGACCTAGTGAGATATACATGGAGGAGGTTTAATATCCTGACCTAGTGAGATATACATGGAGGAGGTTTAATATCCTGACCTAGTGAGATATACATGGAGGTTTAATATCCTGACCTAGTGAGATATACATGGAGGGTTTAATACCTGACCTAGTGAGATATACATGGAGGTTTAATATCCTGACCTAGTGAGATATACATGGAGGAGGTTTAATATCCTGACCTAGTGAGATATACATGGAGGTTTAATATCCTGACCTAGTGAGATATACATGGAGGAGGTTTAATATCCTGACCTAGTGAGATATACATGGAGGAGGTTTAATATCCTGACCTAGTGAGATATACATGGAGGAGGTTTAATATCCTGACCTAGTGAGATATACATGGAGGAGGTTTAATATCCTGACCTAGTGAGATATACATGGAGGAGGTTTAATACCCTGACCTAGTGAGATATACATGGAGGAGGTTTAATATCCTGACCTAGTGAGATATACATGGAGGAGGTTTAATATCCTGACCTAGTGAGATATACATGGAGGAGGTTTAATATCCTGACCTAGTGAGATATACATGGAGGAGGTTTAATATCCTGACCTAGTGAGATATACATGGAGGTTTAATATCCTGACCTAGTGAGATATACATGGAGGAGGTTTAATATCCTGACCTAGTGAGATATACATGGAGGTTTAATATCCTGACCTAGTGAGATATACATGGAGGAGGTTTAATATCCTGACCTAGTGAGATATACATGGGAGGTTTAATATCCTGACCTAGTGAGATATACATGGAGGAGGTTTAATACCCTGACCTAGTGAGATATACATGGAGGTTTAATATCCTGACCTAGTGAGATATACATGGGAGGTTTAATATCCTGACCTAGTGAGATATACATGGAGGAGGTTTAATATCCTGACCTAGTGAGATATACATGGAGGTTTAATATCCTGACCTAGTGAGATATACATGGAGGTTTAATACCCTGACCTAGTGAGATATACATGGAGGAGGTTTAATATCCTGACCTAGTGAGATATACATGGAGGTTTAATATCCTGACCTAGTGAGATATACATGGAGGTTTAATATCCTGACCTAGTGAGATATACATGGAGGTTTAATATCCTGACCTAGTGAGATATACATGGAGGAGGTTTAATATCCTGACCTAGTGAGATATACATGGAGGAGGTTTAATATCCTGACCTAGTGAGATATACATGGAGGAGGTTTAATATCCTGACCTAGTGAGATATACATGGAGGAGGTTTAATATCCTGACCTAGTGAGATATACATGGAGGTTTAATATCCTGACCTAGTGAGATATACATGGAGGAGGTTTAATATCCTGACCTAGTGAGATATACATGGAGGTTTAATATCCTGACCTAGTGAGATATACATGGAGAGGTTTAATATCCTGACCTAGTGAGATATACATGGAGGTTTAATATCCTGACCTAGTGAGATATACATGGAGGAGGTTTAATATCCTGACCTAGTGAGATATACATGGAGGAGGTTTAATATCCTGACCTAGTGAGATATACATGGAGGAGGTTTAATATCCTGACCTAGTGAGATATACATGGAGGAGGTTTAATATCCTGACCTAGTGAGATATACATGGAGGTTTAATATCCTGACCTAGTGAGATATACATGGAGGAGGTTTAATATCCTGACCTAGTGAGATATACATGGAGGTTTAATATCCTGACCTAGTGAGATATACATGGAGGAGGTTTAATATCCTGACCTAGTGAGATATACATGGAGGAGGTTTAATATCCTGACCTAGTGAGATATACATGGAGGTTTAATATCCTGACCTAGTGAGATATACATGGAGGAGGTTTAATACCCTGACCTAGTGAGATATACATGGAGGTTTAATATCCTGACCTAGTGAGATATACATGGAGGTTTAATATCCTGACCTAGTGAGGTTTAATACCCTGACCTAGTGAGATATACATGGAGGTTTAATATCCTGACCTAGTGAGATATACATGGAGATATACATGGAGGAGGTTTAATATCCTGACCTAGTGAGATATACATGGAGGTTTAATATCCTGACCTAGTGAGATATACATGGAGGTTTAATATCCTGACCTAGTGAGATATACATGGAGGAGGTTTAATATCCTGACCTAGTGAGATATACATGGAGGAGGTTTAATATCCTGACCTAGTGAGATATACATGGAGGTTTAATATCCTGACCTAGTGAGATATACATGGAGGTTTAATATCCTGACCTAGTGAGATATACATGGAGGTTTAATATCCTGACCTAGTGAGATATACATGGAGGAGGTTTAATATCCTGACCTAGTGAGATATACATGGAGGAGGTTTAATATCCTGACCTAGTGAGATATACATGGAGGTTTAATATCCTGACCTAGTGAGATATACATGGAGGAGGTTTAATATCCTGACCTAGTGAGATATACATGGAGAGGTTTAATATCCTGACCTAGTGAGATATACATGGAGGTTTAATATCCTGACCTAGTGAGATATACATGGAGGTTTAATATCCTGACCTAGTGAGATATACATGGAGGTTTAATATCCTGACCTAGTGAGATATACATGGAGGTTTAATATCCTGACCTAGTGAGATATACATGGAGGTTTAATATCCTGACCTAGTGAGATATACATGGAGGTTTAATATCCTGACCTAGTGAGATATACATGGAGGTTTAATATCCTGACCTAGTGAGATATACATGGAGGAGGTTTAATACCCTGACCTAGTGAGATATACATGGAGGAGGTTTAATATCCTGACCTAGTGAGATATACATGGAGGTTTAATACCCTGACCTAGTGAGATATACATGGAGGAGGTTTAATATCCTGACCTAGTGAGATATACATGGAGGAGGTTTAATATCCTGACCTAGTGAGATATACATGAGATATACATAGGGAGGTTTAATATCCTGACCTAGTGAGATATACATGGAGGTTTAATATCCTGACCTAGTGAGATATACATGGAGGAGGTTTAATATCCTGACCTAGTGAGATATACATGGAGGTTTAATATCCTGACCTAGTGAGATATACATGGAGGAGGTTTAATATCCTGACCTAGTGAGATATACATGGAGGAGGTTTAATATCCTGACCTAGTGAGATATACATGGAGGAGGTTTAATATCCTGACCTAGTGAGATATACATGGAGGTTTAATATCCTGACCTAGTGAGATATACATGGAGGAGGTTTAATATCCTGACCTAGTGAGATATACATGGAGGAGGTTTAATATCCTGACCTAGTGAGATATACATGGAGGAGGTTTAATATCCTGACCTAGTGAGATATACATGGAGGTTTAATATCCTGACCTAGTGAGATATACATGGAGGAGGTTTAATATCCTGACCTAGTGAGATATACATGGAGGAGGTTTAATATCCTGACCTAGTGAGATATACATGGAGGTTTAATATCCTGACCTAGTGAGATATACATGGAGGAGGTTTAATATCCTGACCTAGTGAGTGAGATATACATGAGGAGGTTTAATATCCTGACCTAGTGAGATATACATGGAGGAGGTTTAATATCCTGACCTAGTGAGATATACATGGAGGAGGTTTAATATCCTGACCTAGTGAGATATACATGGAGGTTTAATATCCTGACCTAGTGAGATATACATGGAGGAGGTTTAATATCCTGACCTAGTGAGATATACATGGAGGAGGTTTAATATCCTGACCTAGTGAGATATACATGGAGGAGGTTTAATATCCTGACCTAGTGAGATATACATGGAGGTTTAATATCCTGACCTAGTGAGATATACATGGAGGAGGTTTAATATCCTGACCTAGTGAGATATACATGGAGGAGGTTTAATATCCTGACCTAGTGAGATATACATGGAGGTTTAATATCCTGACCTAGTGAGATATACATGGAGGAGGTTTAATATCCTGACCTAGTGAGATATACATGGAGGTTTAATATCCTGACCTAGTGAGATATACATGGAGGAGGTTTAATATCCTGACCTAGTGAGATATACATGGAGGTTTAATATCCTGACCTAGTGAGATATACATGGAGGAGGTTTAATATCCTGACCTAGTGAGATATACATGGAGGGTTTAATATCCTGACCTAGTGAGATATACATGGAGGAGGTTTAATATCCTGACCTAGTGAGATATACATGGAGGAGGTTTAATATCCTGACCTAGTGAGATATACATGGAGGTTTAATATCCTGACCTAGTGAGATATACATGGAGGAGGTTTAATATCCTGACCTAGTGAGATATACATGGAGGAGGTTTAATATCCTGACCTAGTGAGATATACATGGAGGAGGTTTAATATCCTGACCTAGTGAGATATACATGGAGGTTTAATATCCTGACCTAGTGAGATATACATGGAGGAGGTTTAATATCCTGACCTAGTGAGATATACATGGAGGTTTAATATCCTGACCTAGTGAGATATACATGGAGGTTTAATATCCTGACCTAGTGAGATATACATGGGAGGTTTAATATCCTGACCTAGTGAGATATACATGGAGGAGGTTTAATATCCTGACCTAGTGAGATATACATGGAGGAGGTTTAATATCCTGACCTAGTGAGATATACATGGAGGTTTAATATCCTGACCTAGTGAGATATACATGGAGGAGGTTTAATATCCTGACCTAGTGAGATATACATGGAGGAGGTTTAATATCCTGACCTAGTGAGATATACATGGAGAGGTTTAATATCCTGACCTAGTGAGATATACATGGAGGAGGTTTAATATCCTGACCTAGTGAGATATACATGGAGGAGGTTTAATATCCTGACCTAGTGAGATATACATGGAGGAGGTTTAATATCCTGACCTAGTGAGATATACATGGAGGAGGTTTAATATCCTGACCTAGTGAGATATACATGGAGGAGGTTTAATATCCTGACCTAGTGAGATATACATGGAGGAGGTTTAATACCCTGACCTAGTGAGATATACATGGAGGAGGTTTAATATCCTGACCTAGTGAGATATACATGGAGGAGGTTTAATATCCTGACCTAGTGAGATATACATGGAGAGGTTTAATATCCTGACCTAGTGAGATATACATGGAGGAGGTTTAATATCCTGACCTAGTGAGATATACATGGAGGAGGTTTAATATCCTGACCTAGTGAGATATACATGGAGGTTTAATATCCTGACCTAGTGAGATATACATGGAGGTTTAATATCCTGACCTAGTGAGATATACATGGAGGTTTAATATCCTGACCTAGTGAGATATACATGGAGGAGGTTTAATATCCTGACCTAGTGAGATATACATGGAGGAGGTTTAATATCCTGACCTAGTGAGATATACATGGAGGAGGTTTAATATCCTGACCTAGTGAGATATACATGGAGGAGGTTTAATATCCTGACCTAGTGAGATATACATGGAGGAGGTTTAATACCCTGACCTAGTGAGATATACATGGAGGAGGTTTAATATCCTGACCTAGTGAGATATACATGGAGAGGTTTAATATCCTGACCTAGTGAGATATACATGGAGGTTTAATATCCTGACCTAGTGAGATATACATGGAGGAGGTTTAATACCCTGACCTAGTGAGATATACATGGAGGTTTAATATCCTGACCTAGTGAGATATACATGGAGGTTTAATATCCTGACCTAGTGAGATATACATGGAGGAGGTTTAATATCCTGACCTAGTGAGATATACATGGAGGAGGTTTAATATCCTGACCTAGTGAGATATACATGGAGGTTTAATACCTGACCTAGTGAGATATACATGGAGGAGGTTTAATATCCTGACCTAGTGAGATATACATGGAGGAGGTTTAATATCCTGACCTAGTGAGATATACATGGAGGAGGTTTAATATCCTGACCTAGTGAGATATACATGGAGGAGGTTTAATATCCTGACCTAGTGAGATATACATGGAGGTTTAATATACTGACCTAGTGAGATATACATGGCGGAGGTTTAATATACTGACCTAGTGAGATATACATGGAGGAGGTTTAATATCCTGACCTAGTGAGATATACATGGAGGTTTAATATCCTGACCTAGTGAGATATACATGGAGGAGGTTTAATATCCTGACCTAGTGAGATATACATGGAGGTTTAATATCCTGACCTAGTGAGATATACATGGAGGAGGTTTAATATCCTGACCTAGTGAGATATACATGGAGGAGGTTTAATATCCTGACCTAGTGAGATATACATGGAGGTTTAATATCCTGACCTAGTGAGATATACATGGAGGAGGTTTAATATCCTGACCTAGTGAGATATACATGGAGGAGGTTTAATATCCTGACCTAGTGAGATATACATGGAGGAGGTTTAATATCCTGACCTAGTGAGATATACATGGAGGTTTAATATCCTGACCTAGTGAGAGGTATACATGGAGGAGGTTTAATATCCTGACCTAGTGAGATATACATGGAGGAGGTTTAATATCCTGACCTAGTGAGATATACATGGAGGAGGTTTAATATCCTGACCTAGTGAGATATACATGGAGGAGGTTTAATATCCTGACCTAGTGAGATATACATGGAGGTTTTAATATCCTGACCTAGTGAGATATACATGGAGGTTTAATATCCTGACCTAGTGAGATATACATGGAGGTTTAATATCCTGACCTAGTGAGATATACATGGAGGTTTAATATCCTGACCTAGTGAGATATACATGGAGGTTTAATATCCTGACCTAGTGAGATATACATGGAGGTTTAATACCCTGACCTAGTGAGATATACATGGAGGTTTAATATCCTGACCTAGTGAGATATACATGGAGGTTTAATATCCTGACCTAGTGAGATATACATGGAGGAGGTTTAATATCCTGACCTAGTGAGATATACATGGAGGAGGTTTAATATCCTGACCTAGTGAGATATACATGGAGGAGGTTTAATATCCTGACCTAGTGAGATATACATGAGTGAGGTTTAATATCCTGACCTAGTGAGATATACATGGAGGAGGTTTAATATCCTGACCTAGTGAGATATACATGGAGGAGGTTTAATATCCTGACCTAGTGAGATATACATGGAGGTTTAATATCCTGACCTAGTGAGATATACATGGAGGAGGTTTAATATCCTGACCTAGTGAGATATACATGGAGGAGGTTTAATATCCTGACCTAGTGAGATATACATGGAGGAGGTTTAATATCCTGACCTAGTGAGATATACATGGAGGTTTAATATCCTGACCTAGTGAGATATACATGGAGGAGGTTTAATATCCTGACCTAGTGAGATATACATGGAGGAGGTTTAATATCCTGACCTAGTGAGATATACATGGAGGTTTAATATCCTGACCTAGTGAGATATACATGGAGGAGGTTTAATATCCTGACCTAGTGAGATATACATGGAGGAGGTTTAATATCCTGACCTAGTGAGATATACATGGAGGAGGTTTAATATCCTGACCTAGTGAGATATACATGGAGGAGGTTTAATATCCTGACCTAGTGAGATATACATGGAGGAGGTTTAATATCCTGACCTAGTGAGATATACATGGAGGAGGTTTAATATCCTGACCTAGTGAGATATACATGGAGGAGGTTTAATATCCTGACCTAGTGAGATATACATGGAGGAGGTTTAATATCCTGACCTAGTGAGATATACATGGAGGTTTAATACCCTGACCTAGTGAGATATACATGGAGGTTTAATATCCTGACCTAGTGAGATATACATGGAGGAGGTTTAATATCCTGACCTAGTGAGATATACATGGAGGTTTAATATCCTGACCTAGTGAGATATACATGGAGGAGGTTTAATACCCTGACCTAGTGAGATATACATGGAGGTTTAATATCCTGACCTAGTGAGATATACATGGGAGGTTTAATATCCTGACCTAGTGAGATATACATGGAGGAGGTTTAATATCCTGACCTAGTGAGATATACATGGAGGAGGTTTAATATCCTGACCTAGTGAGATATACATGGAGGAGGTTTAATATCCTGACCTAGTGAGATATACATGGAGGTTTAATACCCTGACCTAGTGAGATATACATGGAGGAGGTTTAATATCCTGACCTAGTGAGATATACATGGAGGAGGTTTAATATCCTGACCTAGTGAGATATACATGGAGGTTTAATATCCTGACCTAGTGAGATATACATGGAGGAGGTTTAATACCTGACCTAGTGAGATATACATGGAGGTTTAATATCCTGACCTAGTGAGATATACATGGAGGAGGTTTAATATCCTGACCTAGTGAGATATACATGGAGGTTTAATATCCTGACCTAGTGAGATATACATGGAGGTTTAATATCCTGACCTAGTGAGATATACATGGAGGTTTAATATCCTGACCTAGTGAGATATACATGGAGGAGGTTTAATATCCTGACCTAGTGAGATATACATGGAGGAGGTTTAATATCCTGACCTAGTGAGATATACATGGAGGAGGTTTAATATCCTGACCTAGTGAGATATACATGGAGGAGGTTTAATATCCTGACCTAGTGAGATATACATGGAGGAGGTTTAATATCCTGACCTAGTGAGATATACATGGGAGGTTTAATATCCTGACCTAGTGAGATATACATGGAGGAGGTTTAATATCCTGACCTAGTGAGATATACATGGAAGAGGTTTAATATCCTGACCTAGTGAGATATACATGGAGGAGGTTTAATATCCTGACCTAGTGAGATATACATGGAGGAGGTTTAATATCCTGACCTAGTGAGATATACATGGAGGAGGTTTAATATCCTGACCTAGTGAGATATACATGGAGGAGGTTTAATATCCTGACCTAGTGAGATATACATGGAGGAGGTTTAATATCCTGACCTAGTGAGATATACATGGAGGTTTAATATCCTGACCTAGTGAGATATACATGGAGGTTTAATATCCTGACCTAGTGAGATATACATGGAGGAGGTTTAATATCCTGACCTAGTGAGATATACATGGAGGTTTAATATCCTGACCTAGTGAGATATACATGGAGGAGGTTTAATATCCTGACCTAGTGAGATATACATGGAGGTTTAATATCCTGACCTAGTGAGATATACATGGAGGAGGTTTAATATCCTGACCTAGTGAGATATACATGGAGGAGGTTTAATATCCTGACCTAGTGAGATATACATGGAGGAGGTTTAATATACTGACCTAGTGAGATATACATGGAGGAGGTTTAATATCCTGACCTAGTGAGATATACATGGAGGAGGTTTAATATCCTGACCTAGTGAGATATACATGGAAGAGGTTTAATATCCTGACCTAGTGAGATATACATGGAGGAGGTTTAATATCCTGACCTAGTGAGATATACATGGAGGTTTAATATCCTGACCTAGTGAGATATACATGGAGGAGGTTTAATATCCTGACCTAGTGAGATATACATGGCGGAGGTTTAATATCCTGACCTAGTGAGATATACATGGAGGAGGTTTAATATCCTGACCTAGTGAGATATACATGGAGGAGGTTTAATATCCTGACCTAGTGAGATATACATGGAGGTTTAATATCCTGACCTAGTGAGATATACATGGAGGAGGTTTAATATCCTGACCTAGTGAGATATACATGGAGGAGGTTTAATATCCTGACCTAGAGAGATATACATGGAGGTTTAATATCCTGACCTAGTGAGATATACATGGAGGTTTAATATCCTGACCTAGTGAGATATACATGGAGGTTTAATATCCTGACCTAGTGAGATATACATGGAGGAGGTTTAATATCCTGACCTAGTGAGATATACATGGAGGTTTAATATCCTGACCTAGTGAGATATACATGGAGGTTTAATATCCTGACCTAGTGAGATATACATGGAGGAGGTTTAATATCCTGACCTAGTGAGATATACATGGAGGAGGTTTAATATCCTGACCTAGTGAGATATACATGGAGGTTTAATATCCTGACCTAGTGAGATATACATGGAGGAGGTTTAATATCCTGACCTAGTGAGATATACATGGAGGTTTAATATCCTGACCTAGTGAGATATACATGGAGGTTTAATATCCTGACCTAGTGAGATATACATGGAGGAGGTTTAATATCCTGACCTAGTGAGATATACATGGAGGAGGTTTAATATCCTGACCTAGTGAGATATACATGGAGGAGGTTTAATATCCTGACCTAGTGAGATATACATGGAGAGGTTTAATATCCTGACCTAGTGAGATATACATGGAGGTTTAATATCCTGACCTAGTGAGATATACATGGAGGAGGGTTTAATATCCTGACCTAGTGAGATATACATGGAGGAGGTTTAATATCCTGACCTAGTGAGATATACATGGAGGAGGTTTAATATCCTGACCTAGTGAGATATACATGGAGGAGGTTTAATATCCTGACCTAGTGAGATATACATGGAGGTTTAATATCCTGACCTAGTGAGATATACATGGAGGTTTAATACCCTGACCTAGTGAGATATACATGGAGGTTTAATACCCTGACCTAGTGAGATATACATGGGAGGTTTAATATCCTGACCTAGTGAGATATACATGGAGGTTTAATATCCTGACCTAGTGAGATATACATGGAGGTTAATATCCTGACCTAGTGAGATATACATGGAGGAGGTTTAATATCCTGACCTAGTGATATATACATGGAGGTTTAATATCCTGACCTAGTGAGATATACATGGAGGAGGTTTAATATCCTGACCTAGTGAGATATACATGGAGGAGGTTTAATATCCTGACCTAGTGAGATATACATGATGGAGGTTTATACTCCTGACCTAGTGAGATATACATGGAGGTTTAATATCCTGACCTAGTGAGATATACATGGAGGAGGTTTAATATCTGACCTAGTGAGATATACATGGAGGTTTAATATCCTGACCTAGTGAGATATACATGGAGGTTTAATATCTGACCCTAGTGAGATATACATGGAGGTTTAATATCCTGACCTAGTGAGATATACATGGAGGAGGTTTAATATCCTGACCTAGTGAGATATACATGGAGGAGGTTTAATATCCTGACCTAGTGAGATATACATGGAGGTTTAATATCCTGACCTAGTGAGATATACATGGAGGAGGTTTAATATCCTGACCTAGTGAGATATACATGGAGGTTTAATATCCTGACCTAGTGAGATATACATGGAGGAGGTTTAATACCCTGACCTAGTGAGATATACATGGAGGTTTAATACCTGACCTAGTGAGATATACATGGAGGTTTAATATCCTGACCTAGTGAGATATACATGGAGAGGTTTAATATCCTGACCTAGTGAGATATACATGGAGGTTTAATATCCTGACCTAGTGAGATATACATGGAGGAGGTTTAATATCCTGACCTAGTGAGATATACATGGAGGAGGTTTAATATCCTGACCTAGTGAGATATACATGGAGGAGGTTTAATATCCTGACCTAGTGAGATATACATGGAGGAGGTTTAATATCCTGACCTAGTGAGATATACATGGAGGAGGTTTAATATCCTGACCTAGTGAGATATACATGGAGGAGGTTTAATATCCTGACCTAGTGAGATATACATGGAGGAGGTTTAATATCCTGACCTAGTGAGATATACATGGAGGAGGTTTAATATCCTGACCTAGTGAGATATACATGGAGGTTTAATATCCTGACCTAGTGAGATATACATGGAGGAGGTTTAATACCCTGACCTAGTGAGATATACATGGATGGAGGTTTAATATCCTGACCTAGTGAGATATACATGGAGGAGGTTTAATATCCTGACCTAGTGAGATATACATGGAGGTTTAATATCCTGACCTAGTGAGATATACATGGAGGTTTAATATCCTGACCTAGTGAGATATACATGGAGGTTTAATATCCTGACCTAGTGAGATATACATGGAGGAGGTTTAATATCCTGACCTAGTGAGATATACATGGAGGAGGTTTAATATCCTGACCTAGTGAGATATACATGGAAGAGGTTTAATATCCTGACCTAGTGAGATATACATGGAGGAGGTTTAATATCCTGACCTAGTGAGATATACATGGAGGTTTAATATCCTGACCTAGTGAGATATACATGGAGGAGGTTTAATATCCTGACCTAGTGAGATATACATGGAGGAGGTTTAATATCCTGACCTAGTGAGATATACATGGAGGTTTAATATCCTGACCTAGTGAGATATACATGGAGGAGGTTTAATACCCTGACCTAGTGAGATATACATGGAGGTTTAATATCCTGACCTAGTGAGATATACATGGAGGAGGTTTAATATCCTGACCTAGTGAGATATACATGGAGGAGGTTTAATATCTGACCTAGTGAGATATACATGGAGGAGGTTTAATATCCTGACCTAGTGAGATATACATGGAGGTTTAATATCCTGACCTAGTGAGATATACATGGAGGAGGTTTAATATCCTGACCTAGTGAGATATACATGGAGGAGGTTTAATATCCTGACCTAGTGAGATATACATGGAGGTTTAATATCCTGACCTAGTGAGATATACATGGAGGAGGTTTAATATCCTGACCTAGTGAGATATACATGGAGGTTTAATATCCTGACCTAGTGAGATATACATGGAGGAGGTTTAATATCCTGACCTAGTGAGATATACATGGAGGAGGTTTAATATCCTGACCTAGTGAGATATACATGGAGGTTTAATATCCTGACCTAGTGAGATATACATGGAGGTTTAATATCCTGACCTAGTGAGATATACATGGAGGAGGTTTAATATCCTGACCTAGTGAGATATACATGGAGGTTTAATATCCTGACCTAGTGAGATATACATGGAGGTTTAATATCCTGACCTAGTGAGATATACATGGAGGAGGTTTAATATCCTGACCTAGTGAGATATACATGGAGGAGGTTTAATACCCTGACCTAGTGAGATATACATGGAGGTTTAATACCCTGACCTAGTGAGATATACATGGAGGTTTAATATCCTGACCTAGTGAGATATACATGGAGGAGGTTTAATATCCTGACTAGTGAGATATACATGGAGGAGGTTTAATATCCTGACCTAATGATGAGATATACATGGAGGTTTAATACCCTGACCTAGTGAGATATACATGGAGGAGGTTTAATATCCTGACCTAGTGAGATATACATGGAGGAGGTTTAATATCCTGACCTAGTGAGATATACATGGAGGAGGTTTAATATCCTGACCTAGTGAGATATACATGGAGGAGGTTTAATATCCTGACCTAGTGAGATATACATGGAGGAGGTTTAATATCCTGACCTAGTGAGATATACATGGAGGAGGTTTAATATCCTGACCTAGTGAGATATACATGGAGGAGGTTTAATATCCTGACCTAGTGAGATATACATGGAGGAGGTTTAATATCCTGACCTAGTGAGATATACATGGAGGAGGTTTAATATCCTGACCTAGTGAGATATACATGGAGGAGGTTTAATATCCTGAC
>NW_027040361.1:0-98951 GCF_034236695.1 Oncorhynchus nerka
GTTTAACTATGTGGGTAGTGTTGCACCCCATCATTATGTAGTTTAACTATGTGGGTAGTGTTGCACCCCATCATTATGTAGTTTAACCATGTGGGTAGTGATGCACCCCAGCATTATGTAGTTTAACTATGTGGGTAGTGTTGCACCCCAGCATTATGTAGTTTAACTATGTGGGTAGTGCTGCACCCCAGCATTATGTAGTTTAACCATGTGGGTAGTGATGCACCCCAGCATTATGTAGTTTAACTATGTGTAGTGCTGCACCCCAGCATTATGTAGTTTAACTATGTGGGTAGTGATGCACCCCAGCATTATGTAGTTTAACTATGTGTATGCACCCCATCATTATGTAGTTTAACTATGTGGGTAGTGCTGCACCCCAGCATTATGTAGTTTAACTATGTGGGTAGTGATGCACCCCAGCATTATGTAGTTTAACTATGTGGTGTGCACCCCATCATTATGTAGTTTAACTATGTGGGTAGTGATGCACCCCAGCATTATGTGGTTTAACTATGTGGGTAGTGATGCACCCCATCATTATGTAGTTTAACTATGTGGGTAGTTATGCACCCCATCATTATGTAGTTAACTATGTGGGTAGTGTTGCACCCCAGCATTATGTAGTTTAACTATGGGGTAGTGTTGCACCCCAGCATTATGTAGTTAACTATGTGGGTAGTGCTGCACCCCATCATTATGTAGTTTAACTATGTGTTGCACCTCATCATTATGTAGTTTAACTATGTGGTGAGGATGCACCATCATTATGTAGTTTAACTATGTGGGTAGTGTTACACCCCAGCATTATGTAGTTTAACTATGTGGGTAGTGGACCACCCCAGCATTATGTAGTTTAACTATGTGGGTAGTGATGCACCCCATCATTATGTAGTTTAACTATGCGGGTAGTGATGCACCCCAGCATTATGTAGTTTAACTATGTGGGTTGCACCCCATCATTATGTAGTTTAACTATGCGGGTAGTGCTGCACCCCATCATTATGTAGTTTAACTATGTGGGTAGTGATGCACCCCATCATTATGTAGTTTAACTATGTGGGTAGTGCTGTACCCCATCATTATGTGTAGTTTAACTATGTGGGTAGTGCTGCACCATCATTATGTAGTTTAACTATGTGGGTAGTGATGCACCCTATCATTATGTAGTTTAACTATGTGGGTAGTGATGCACCCCATCAGTTATGTAGTTTAACTATATGGGTAGTGATGCACCCCATCATTATGTAGTTTAACTATGTGTAGTGATGCACCCCAGCATTATGTAGTTTAACTATGTGGTAGTGTTGCACCCCAGCATTATGTAGTTTAACTATGTGGGTAGTGTTGCACCCCAGCAGCACCTATCATTATGTAGTTTAACTATGTGGGTAGTGGTAGTGTTTAACTAAGGTGGGTAGTGTTGCACCCCAGCATTATGTAGTTTAACTATGTGTTGCACCCCATCATTATGTAGTTTAACTATGTAGTTTAACTATGTGGGTAGTGATGCACCCCATCATTATGTAGTTTTAACTATGTGGGTAGTGATGCACTCTCATCATTATGTAGTTTAACTATGTGGGGGTAGTGTTACACCATCATTATGTAGTTTAACTATGTGGGTAGTGATGCACCCCAGCATTATGTAGTTTAACTATGTGGGTAGTGATGCACCCTATCATTATGTAGTTTAACTATGTGGGTAGTGATGCACCCTATCATTGGTGTAGTTTAACTATGTGGGTAGTGTTGCACCCCAGCATTATGTAGTTTAACTATGTGGGTAGTGAACCACCCCATCATTATGTAGTTTAACTATGTGGGTAGTGATGCGCCCTATCATTATGTAGTTTAACTATGTGGGTAGTGATGCACCCATCATTATGTAGTTTAACTATGTGTAGGTGTTGCACCCCATCATTATGTAGTTTAACTATGTGGGTAGTGTTGCACCCCAGCATTATGTAGTTTAACTATGTGGGTAGTGATGCACCCCATCATTATGTAGTTTAACTATGTGGGTAGTGATGCACCCCAGCATTATGTAGTTTAACTATGTGGCACCCCATCATTATGTAGTTTAACTATGTGGGTAGTGCTGCACCCCATCATTATGTAGTTTAACTATGTGGGTAGTGTTGCACCCCAGCATTATGTAGTTTAACTATGGGGTAGTGCTGCACCCCATCATTATGTAGTTTAACTATGTGGGTAGTGATGCACCCCATCATTATGGGGTTTAACTATGTGTTGATGCACCCCATCATTATGTAGTTTAACTATGTGGGTAGTGCTGCACCCCATCATTATGTAGTTTAACTATGTGGGTAGTGATGCACCCCATCAATATGTAGTTTAACTATGTGGGTAGTGTTGCACCCCAGCATTATGTAGTTTAACTATGTGGGTAGGTGTTGCACCCCAGCATTATGTAGTTTAATCCATGTGGGCAGTGATGCACCCAGCATTATGTAGTTTAACTATGTGTTGCACCCCATCATTATGTGTTTAACTATGCACCCATCATTATGTGTAGTTTAACTATGTGGGTAGTGATGCACCATCATTATGTAGTTTAACTATGTGGGTAGTGCTGCACCCCATCATTATGTAGTTTAACTATGTGGGTAGTGATGCACCCCAGCATTATGTAGTTTAACTATGTGGGTAGTGATGCACCCCATCATTATGTAGTTTAACTATGTGGGTAGTGATGCACCCCAGCATTATGTAGTTTAACTATGTGGTAGTGTTGCACCCCAGCATTATGTAGTTTAACTATGTGGGTAGTGTTGCACCCCAGCATTATGTAGTTTAACTATGTGGGTAGTGTTGCCCCAGCATTATGTAGTTTAACTATGTGGGGTAGTGTTGCACCCCAGAATTATGTAGTTTAACTATGTGGGTAGTGATGCACCCCAGCATTATGTAGTTTAACTATGTGGGTAGTGATGCACCCCATCATTATGTAGTTTAACTATGGGGTATGATAGTAGTTTAACTATGTGGGTAGTGTTGCACCCCATCATTATGTAGTTTAACTATGTGGGTAGTGCTGCACCCCATCATTATGTGTTTTAACTATGTGGGTAGTGATGCACCCCATCATTATGTAGTTTAACCATGTGGGTAGTGATGCACCCCATCATTATGTAGTTTAACTATGTGGGTAGTGATGCACCCCATCATTATGTAGTTTAACTATGTGGGCAGTGTTGCACCCCATCATTATGTAGTTTAACTATGTGTTGCACCCCATCATTATGTAGTTTAACTATGTGGTAGTGCTGCACCCCATCATTATGTAGTTTAACTATGTGGGTAGTGCTGCACCCCATCATTATGTAGTTTAACTATGGGGTAGTGCTGCACCCCATCATTATGTAGTTTAACTATGTGGGTAGTGCTCCCCATCATTATGTAGTTTAACTATGTGGGTAGTGATGCACCCCATCATTATGTAGTTTAACTATGTGGGTAAAGTTGCACCCCAGCATTATGTAGTTTAACTATGTGGTAGTGATGCACCCCATCATTATGTAGTTTAACTATGTGGGTAGTGTTGCACCCCAGCATTATGTAGTTTAACTATGTGGTGTTGCACCCCAGCATTATGTAGTTTAACTATGTGGGTAATGATGCACCCCATCATTATGTAGTTTAACTATGTGGGTAGATGCACCCCAGCATTATGTAGTTTAACTATGTGGGTAGTGATGCACCCCATTATGTAGTTTAACTATCATTATGTAGTTTAACTATGTAGGGGGTAGTGATGCACCCCATCATTATGTAGTTTAACTATGTGGGTAGTGTTACACCCCATCATTATGTAGTTTAACTATGTGGTAGTGATGCACCCCAGCATTATGTAGTTTAACTATGTGGGTAGTGATGCACCCCATCATTATGTAGTTTAACTATGTAGTTTAACTATGTGGTAGTGATGCACCCCATCATTATGTAGTTTAACTATGTAGTTTAACTAGTGGGTAGTGATGCACCCCATCATTATGTAGTTTAACTATGTAGGTTTAACTATGTGGGTAGTGATGCACCCCATCATTATGTAGTTTAACTATGGGTAGTGATGCACCCCAGCATTATGTAGTTTAACTATGTGGGTAGTGATGCACCCATCATTATGTAGTTTTAACTATGTGGGAAGTTTGCCACCCCAGCATTATGTAGTTTAACTATAGGTAGTGATGCACCCCATCATTATGTAGTTTAACTATGTAGTTTAACTTATGTGGGTTAACTATGTGTTGCACCTCATCATTATGTAGTTTAACTATGTAGTTTAACTATGTGGGTAGTGATGCACCCCAGCATTATGTAGTTTAA
Source organism: Oncorhynchus nerka (assembly GCF_034236695.1). Lineage (NCBI taxonomy): Eukaryota > Metazoa > Chordata > Actinopteri > Salmoniformes > Salmonidae > Oncorhynchus > Oncorhynchus nerka. The sequence continues at coordinate 4,351 of NW_027040361.1, forward strand.
CTATGTGGGGTAGTGCATTATGTAGTTTAACTATGTGGGTAGTGCTGCACCCCAGCATTATGTAGTTTAACTATGTGGGTTACCCCAGCATTATGTAGTTTAACTATGGGTAATGCACCCCAGCATTATGTAGTTTAACTATGTGGGTAGTGATGCACCCAGCATTATGTAGTTTAACTATGTGGGTAGTGTTACACCCCATCATTATGTAGTTTAACCATGTGGGTAGTGATGCACCAGCATTATGTAGTTTAACTATGTGGGTAGTTAACCACCCCAGCATTATGTAGTTTAACTATGTGGGTAGTGCTGCACCCCAGCATTATGTAGTTTAACTATGTGGGTAGTGTTGCACCCCAGCATTATGTGTAGTTTAACTATGGGTAGTGTTGCACCCCAGCATTATGTAGTTTAACTATGTGGGTAGTGATGCACCCCATCATTATGTAGTTTAACTATGTGTAAAAAGTGCACCCCAGCATTATGTAGTTTAACTATGGGTAGTGTTGCACCAGCATTATGTAGTTTAACTATGTGGGTAGTGATGCACCCCAGCATTATGTAAGTTTAACTATGTGGGTAGTGTTGCACCCCAGCATTATGTAGTTTAACTATGTGTTGCACCCCATCATTATGTAGTTTAATCATGTAGTTTAACTATGGGTAGTGTTGCACCCCAGCATTATGTAGTTTAACTATGTGGGTAGTGTTGCACCCCAGCATTATGTAGTTTAACTATGTGTTGCACCCCATCATTATGTAGTTTAACTATGTAGTTTAACTATGTGGGTAGTGATGCACCCCATCATTATGTAGTTTAACTATGTGGGGTAGATGCACCCTGAGCATTATGTAGTTTAACTATGGGGTAGTGTTACACCCCATCATTATGTAGTTTAACTATGTGGGTAGTGATGCAACCCAGCATTATGTAGTTTAACTATGTGGGTAGAAATGCACCTCATCATTATGTAGTTTAACTATGTGGGCAGTGATGCACCCCATCATATGTAGGTTTAACTATGTGGGTAGTGTTGCACCCTTCAGCATTATGTAGTTTAACTATGTGGGTAGTGTTACACCCCATCATTATGTAGTTTAACTATGTGGGTAGTGATGCACCCCATCATTATGTAGTTTAACCTATGTGGGTAGTGATGCACCTACATTATGTAGTTTAACTATGTGGGTAGTGCTGCACCCCATCATTATGTAGTTTAACTATGGGTAGTGAGTGCACCCCATCATTATGTAGTTTAACTATGTGGGTAGTGTTACACCCCCATCATTATGTAGTTTAACTATGGGTAGTGAACCACCCCATCATTATGTAGTTTAACTATGTGGGTAGTGCACCCCATCATTATGTAGTTTAACCATGTGGGTAGTGATGCACCCCATCATTATGTAGTTTAACTATGTGGGTAGTGATGCACCCCAGCATTATGTAGTTTAACTATGTGGGTTGCACCCCATCATTTTGTAGTTTAACTATGTGGGTAGGTTGCACCCTCAGCATTATGTAGTTTAACTGTGGGTAGTGAACCACCCCAGAATTATGTAGTTTAACTATGTGGGTAGTGGGCACCTCAGCATTATGTAGTTTAACTATGTGGGTAGTGATGCACCCATCATTATGTAGTTTAACTATGTGGGGGAGTGATGCACCCCATCATTATGTAGTTTAACTATGTGTGCACCCATCATTATGTAGTTTAACTATGTGGGTAGTGTTGCACCCCAGCATTATGTAGTTTAACTATGTGGGTAGTGATGCACCCCATCATTATGTAGTTTAACTATGTGGGTAGTGTTGCACCCCAGCATTATGTAGTTTAACTATGTGGGTAGTGATGCACCATCATTATGTGGTTTAACTATGTGGTAGTGCTGCACCCCAGCATTATGTAGTTTAACTATGTGGGTAGTGATGCACCCCATCATTATGTAGTTTAACTATGTGGGTAGTGATGCACCCCAGCATTATGTAGTTTAACTATGTGTGATGCACCCCATCATTATGTAGTTTAACCATGTGGGTAGTGCTGCACCTCATCATTATGTAGTTTAACTATGTGGGTAGTGCTGCACCCCATCATTATGTAGTTTAACTATGTGGGTAGTGCTGCACCCCATCATTATGTAGTTTAACTATGTGGGTAGTGATGCACCCCATCATTATGTAGTTTAACTATGTGGCAGTGATGCACTCATCATTATGTAGTTTAACTATGTGGGTAGTGATGCACCTCATCATTATGTAGTTTAACTATGTGGGTAGTGTTGCACCCAGCATTATGTAGTTTAACTATGTGTTGCACCCCATCATTATGTAGTTTAACTATGTAGTTTAACTATGTGGGTAGTGCTGCACCCCATCATTATGTAGTTTAACTATGTGGGTAGTGCTGCACCCCATCATTATGTAGTTTAACTATGTGGGTAGTGATGCACCCCATCATTATGTAGTTTAACTATGTGGGTAGTGATGCACCCCAGCATTATGTAGTTTAACTATGTGGGTAGTGATGCACCCCAGCATTATGTAGTTTAACTATGTGGGTAGTGATGCACCCCAGCATTATGTAGTTTAACTATGTGGGTAGTGTTACACCCCATCATTATGTAGTTTAACTATGTGGGTAGTGATGCACCCCAGCATTATGTAGTTTAACTATGTGGGTAGTGATGCACCCCATCATTATGTAGTTTAACTATGTGGGTAGTGATGCACCCCATCATTATGTAGTTTAACTATGTGGGTAGTGTTGCACCCCAGCATTATGTAGTTTAACTATGTGGGTAGTGTTACACCCCATCATTATGTAGTTTAACTATGTGGGTAGTGATGCACCCTCATCATTATGTAGTTTAACTATGTGGGTAGTGCTGCACCCCATCATTATGTAGTTTAACTATGTGGGTAGTGATGCACCCCAGCATTATGTAGTTTAACTATGTGGGTAGTGATGCACCCCATCATTATGTAGTTTAACTATGTGGGTAGTGCTGCACCCATCATTATGTAGTTTTAACTATGTGGGTAGTGATGCACCCCAGCATTATGTAGTTTAACTATGTGGGTAGTGATGCACCCAGCATTATGTAGTTTAACTATGTGGGTAGTGCTGCACCCCATCATTATGTAGTTTAACTATGTGGGTAGTGATGCACCCCATCATTATGTAGTTTAACTATGTGGGTAGTGTTACACCCCATCATTATGTAGTTTAACTATGTGGGTAGTGCTGCACCCCATCATTATGTAGTTTAACTATGTGGGTAGTGTTACACCCCATCATTATGTAGTTTAACTATGTGGGTAGTGATGCACCCCATCATTATGTAGTTTAACTATGTGGGTAGTGATGCACCCCAGTAGTTTAACTATGTGGGTAGTGTTGCACCCCAGCATTATGTAGTTTAACTATGTGGGGTAGTGATGCACCCATCATTATGTAGTTTAACTATGTGGGTAGTGTTGCACCAGCATTATGTAGTTTAACTATGTGGGTAGTGCACCCCATCATTATGTAGTTTAACTATGTAGTGTTAACCCCAGCATTATGTAGTTTAACTATGTGGGTAGTGATGCACCCTATCATTATGTAGTTTAACTATGTGGGTAGTGATGCACCCCATCATTATGTAGTTTAACTATGTGGGTAGTGATGCACCCGCAGCATTATGTGCTTTAACATTGTTGCACCCATCATTATGTAGTTTAACTATGTGGGTAGTGATGCACCCAGCATTATGTAGTTTAACTATGTGGGTAGTGATGCACCCCATCATTATGTAGTTTAACTATGTGGGTAGTGATGCACCCCATCATTATGTAGTTTAACTATGTGGGTAGTGATGCACCCCATCATTATGTAGTTTAACTATGTGGGTAGTGATGCACCCCATCATTATGTGCACCCCAGCATTATGTAAACTATGTGGGTAGTGATGCACCCCATCATTATGTAGTTTAACTATGTGGGTAGTGATGCACCCCAGCATTATGTAGTTTAACTATGTGTTGCACCCCATCATTATGTAGTTTAACTATGTGGGTAGTGCTGCACCCCATCATTATGTAGTTTAACTATGTGGGTAGTGCTGCACCCCAGCATTATGTAGTTTAACTATGTGGGTAGTGCTGCACCCCATCATTATGTAGTTTAACTATGTGGGTAGTGCTGCACCCCATCATTATGTAGTTTAACTATGTGGGTAGTGATGCACCCCATCATTATGTAGTTTAACTATGTGGGTAGTGATGCACCCCATCATTATGTAGTTTAACTATGTGGGTAGTGATGCACCCCAGCATTATGTAGTTTAACTATGTGGTAGTGATGATGCATTATGTAGTTTAACAGCATTATGTAGTTTAACTATGTGGGTAGTGATGCACCCCATCATTATGTAGTTTAACTATGTGGGTAGTGATGCACCCCATCATTATGTAGTTTAACTATGTGGGTAGTGATGCACCCCATCATTATGTAGTTTAACTATGTGGGTAGTGTTGCACCCCATCATTATGTAGTTTAACTATGTGGGTTGCACCCCATCATTATGTAGTTTAACTATGTGGGTAGTGTTGCACCCCAGCATTATGTAGTTTAACTATGTGGGTAGTGATGCACCCCATCATTATGTAGTTTAACTATGTGGGTAGTGATGCACCCCATCATTATGTAGTTTAACTATGTGGGTTGATGCACCCCATCATTATGTAGTTTAACTATGTGGGTAGTGATGCACCCCAGCATTATGTAGTTTAACTATGTAGTGTTGCACCCAGCATTATGTAGTTTAACTATGTGGGTAGTGATGCACCCCAGCATTATGTGCAGTTTAACTATGTGGGTAGTGAACTATGTGGGTAGTGATGCACCCCATCATTATGTAGTTTAACTATGTGGGTAGTGATGCACCCCAGCATTATGTAGTTTAACTATGTGTTGCACCCATCATTATGTAGTTTAACTATGTGGGTAGTGCTGCACCCCATCATTATGTAGTTTAACTATGTGGGTAGTGCTGCACCCCATCATTATGTAGTTTAACTATGTGGGTAGTGCTGCACCCCATCATTATGTAGTTTAACTATGTGGGTAGTTTATTATGTAGTTTAACTATGTGGGTAGTGCTGCACCCCATCATTATGTAGTTTAACTATGTGGGTAGTGATGCACCCCATCATTATGTAGTTTAACTATGTGGGTAGTGATGCACCCATCATTATGTAGTTTAACTATGTGGGTAGTGTTGCACCTCAGCATTATGTGAAGTTTAACTATGTGTTGCACCCCATCATTATGTAGTTTAACTATGTGGGTAGTGATGCACCCCAGCATTATGTAGTTTAACTATGTGGTAGTGATGCACCCCAGCATTATGTAGTTTAACTATGTGGGGTGATGCACCCCATCATTATGTAGTTTAACTATGTGGGTAGTGATGCACCCCATCATTATGTAGTTTAACTATGTGGGTAGTGTTGCACCCTCATCATTATGTAGTTTAACTATGTGGGTAGTGTTGCACCCCATCATTATGTAGTTTAACTATGTGGGTAGTGTTGCACCCCAGCATTATGTAGTTTAACTGTGGGTAGTGATGCACCCCATCATTATGTAGTTTAACTATGTGGGTAGTGATGCACCCCATCATTATGTAGTTTAACTATGTGGGTAGTGATGCACCCCATCATTATGTAGTTTAACTATGTGGGTAGTGATGCACCCCATCATTATGTAGTTTAACTATGTGGGTAGTGTTGCACCCCAGCATTATGTAGTTTAACTATGTGGGTAGTGATGCACCCCAGCATTATGTAGTTTAACTATGTGGGTAGTGATGCACCCCAGCATTATGTAGTTTAACTATGTGGGTAGTGATACACCCCATCATTATGTAGTTTAACTATGTGGGTAGTGATGCACCCCAGCATTATGTAGTTTAACTATGTGGGTAGTGATGCACCCCATCATTATGTAGTTTAACTATGTGGGTAGTGATGCACCCCATCATTATGTAGTTTAACTATGTGGGTAGTGTTGCACCCCAGCATTATGTAGTTTAACTATGTGGGTAGTGTTACACCCCATCATTATGTAGTTTAACTATGTGGGTAGTGATGCACCCCATCATTATGTAGTTTAACTATGTGGGTAGTGCTGCACCCCATCATTATGTAGTTTAACTATGTGGGTAGTGATGCACCCCAGCATTATGTAGTTTAACTATGTGGGTAGTGATGCACCCCATCATTATGTAGTTTAACTATGTGGGTAGTGCTGCACCCCATCATTATGTAGTTTAACTATGTGGGTAGTGATGCACCCCAGCATTATGTAGTTTAACTATGTGGGTAGTGATGCACCCCAGCATTATGTAGTTTAACTATGTGGGTAGTGCTGCACCCCATCATTATGTAGTTTAACTATGTGGGTAGTGATGCACCCCATCATTATGTAGTTTAACTATGTGGGTAGTGTTACACCCATCATTATGTAGTTTAACTATGTGGGTAGTGCTGCACCCCATCATTATGTAGTTTAACTATGTGGGTAGTGTTACACCCCATCATTATGTAGTTTAACTATGTGGGTAGTGATGCACCCCCATTATGTAGTTTAACTATGTGGGTAGTGTTGCACCCTGTCATTATGTAGTTTAACTATGTGGGTAGTGATGCACCCATCATTATGTAGTTTAACTATGTGGGTAGTGCTGCACCCCAGCATTATGTAGTTTAACTATGTGGGTAGTGAACCACCCCAGAATTATGTAGTTGAACTATGTGGGTAGTGTTGCACCCCATCATTATGTAGTTTAACTATGTGGGTAGTGATGCACCCCAGCATTATGTAGTTTAACTATGTGGGTAGTGATGCACCCCAGCATTATGTGGTTTAACTATGTGGGTAGTGCTGCACCCCAGCATTATGTAGTTTAACTATGTGGGTAGTGATGCACCCCATCATTATGTAGTTTAACTATGTGGGTAGTGATGCACCCCAGCATTATGTAGTTTAACTATGTGTTGCACCCCATCATTATGTAGTTTAACTATGTGGGTAGTGCTGCACCCCATCATTATGTAGTTTAACTATGTGGGTAGTGCTGCACCCCATCATTATGTAGTTTAACTATGGGGTAGTGCTGCACCCCATCATTATGTAGTTTAACTATGTGGGTAGTGCTGCACCCATCATTATGTAGTTTAACTATGTGGGTAGTGATGCACCCCATCATTATGTAGTTTAACTATGTGGGTAGTGATGCACCCCATCATTATGTAGTTTAACTATGTGGGTAGTGTTGCACCCAGCATTATGTAGTTTAACTATGTGTTGCACCCCATCATTATGTAGTTTAACTATGTGGGTAGTGATGCACCCCAGCATTATGTAGTTTAACTATGTGGGTAGTGATGCACCCCCAGCATTATGTAGTTTAACTATGTGGGTAGTGATGCACCCCATCATTATGTAGTTTAACTATGTGGGTAGTGATGCACCCCATCATTATGTAGTTTAACTATGTGGGTAGTGTTGCACCCCATCATTATGTAGTTTAACTATGTGGGTAGTGTTGCACCCCATCATTATGTAGTTTAACTATGTGGGTAGTGTTGCACCCCATCATTATGTAGTTTAACTATGTGGGTAGTGTTGCACCCCAGCATTATGTAGTTTAACTATGTGGGTAGTGATGCACCCCATCATTATGTAGTTTAACTATGTGGGTAGTGATGCACCCCATCATTATGTAGTTTAACTATGTGTTGCACCCCATCATTATGTAGTTTAACTATGTAGTTTAACTATGTGGGTAGTGATGCACCCCATCATTATGTAGTTTAACTATGTGGGTAGTGATGCACCCCAGCATTATGTAGTTTAACTATGTGGGTAGTTAACCACCCCATCATTATGTAGTTTAACTATGTGGGTAGTGTTGCACCCCAGCATTATGTAGTTTAACTATGTGGGTAGTGATGCACCCCATCATTATGTAGTTTAACTATGTGGGTAGTGCTGTAATCATTATGTAGTTTAACTATGTGGGTAGTGCTGCACCCCATCATTATGTAGTTTAACTATGTGGGTAGTGATGCACCCCATCATTATGTAGTTTAACTATGTGGGTAGTGCTGCACCCCATCATTATGTAGTTTAACTATGTGGGTAGTGATGCACCCCAGCATTATGTAGTTTAACTATGTGGGTAGTGATGCACCCCATCATTATGTAGTTTAACTATGTGGGTAGTGCTGCACCCCATCATTATGTAGTTTAACTATGTGGGTAGTGATGCACCCCATCATTATGTAGTTTAACTATGTGGGTAGTGATGCACCCCATCATTATGTAGTTTAACTATGTGGTAGTGATGCACCCCATCATTATGTAGTTTAACTATGTGGGTAGTGATGCACCCATCATTATGTAGTTTAACTATGTGGGTAGTTTAACTATGTGGGTAGTGCTGCACCCCATCATTATGTAGTTTAACTATGTGTAGTGTTACACCCCATCATTATGTAGTTTAACTATGTGGGTAGTGCTGCACCCCATCATTATGTAGTTTAACTATGTGGGTAGTGCTGCACCCCATCATTATGTAGTTTAACTATGTGGGTAGTGATGCACCCCATCATTATGTAGTTTAACTATGTGGGTAGTGCTGCACCCCATCATTATGTAGTTTAACTATGTGGGTAGTGAACCACCCCAGAATTATGTACTATGTGGGTAGTGTTGCACCCCATCATTATGTAGTTTAACTATGTGGGTAGTGATGCACCCCAGCATTATGTAGTTTAACTATGTGGGTAGTGATGCACCCTTCATTATGTAGTTTAACTATGTGGGTAGTGATGCACCCCAGCATTATGTAGTTTAACTATGTGGGTAGTGATGCACCCCATCATTATGTAGTTTAACTATGTGGGTAGTGATGCACCCCAGCATTATGTAGTTTAACTATGTGGGTAGTGCTGCACCCCATCATTATGTAGTTTAACTATGTGGGTAGTGATGCACCCCATCATTATGTAGTTTAACTATGTGGGTAGTGCTGCACCCCATCATTATGTAGTTTAACTATGTGGGTAGTGATGCACCCCATCATTATGTAGTTTAACTATGTGGGTAGTGATGCACCCCAGCATTATGTAGTTTAACTATGTGGGTAGTGATGCACCCCATCATTATGTAGTTTAACTATGTGGGTAGTGATGCACCCCAGCATTATGTAGTTTAACTATGTGTTGCACCCCATGTGGTTTAACTAGTGATGATGCACCCCAGCATTATGTAGTTTAACTATGTGGGTAGTGATGCACCCCATCATTATGTAGTTTAACTATGTGGGTAGTGATGCACCCCATCATTATGTAGTTTAACTATGTGGGTAGTGATGCACCCCATCATTATGTAGTTTAACTATGTGGGTAGTGATTACACCCCATCATTATGTAGTTTAACTATGTGGGTAGTGATGCACCCCAGCATTATGTAGTTTAACTATGTGGGTAGTGTTGCACCCCATCATTATGTAGTTTAACTATGTGGGTAGTGATGCACCCCATCATTATGTAGTTTAACTATGTGGGTAGTGATGCACCCCATCATTATGTAGTTTAACTATGTGGGTAGTGATGCACCCCATCATTATGTAGTTTAACTATGTGTTGTTGCACCCCATCATTATGTAGTTTAACTATGTAGTTTAACTATGTGGGTAGTGATGCACCCCATCATTATGTAGTTTAACTATGTGGGTAGTGATGCACCCCATCATTATGTAGTTTAACTATGTGGGTGCAACTACCCCATCATTATGTAGTTTAACTATGTGGGTAGTGTTAACATTATGTAGTTTAACTATGTGGGTAGTGATGCACCCCATCATTATGTAGTTTAACTATGTGGGTAGTGCTGCACCCCATCATTATGTAGTTTAACTATGTGGGTAGTGCTGCACCCCATCATTATGTAGTTTAACTATGTGGGTAGTGATGCACCCCAGCATTATGTAGTTTAACTATGTGGGTAGTGCTGCACCCCATCATTATGTAGTTTAACTATGTGGGTAGTGATGCACCCCATCATTATGTAGTTTAACTAGTTTAACTATGTGGGTAGTGTTGCACCCCATCATTATGTAGTTTAACTATGTGGGTAGTGATGCACCCCAGCATTATGTAGTTTAACTATGTGGGTAGTGATGCACCCCAGCATTATGTAGTTTAACTATGTGTTGCACCCCATCATTATGTAGTTTAACTATGTGTTTAACTATGTGGGTAGTGCTGCACCCCATCATTATGTAGTTTAACTATGTGGGTAGTGCTGCACCCCATCATTATGTAGTTTAACTATGTGGGTAGTGATGCACCCCAGCATTATGTAGTTTAACTATGTGGGTAGTGCTGCACCCATCATTATGTAGTTTAACTATGTGGGTAGTGATGCACCCCATCATTATGTAGTTTAACTATGTGGGTAGTGTTGCACCCCATCATTATGTAGTTTAACTATGTGGGTAGTGATGCACCCCAGCATTATGTAGTTTAACTATGTGGGTAGTGATGCACCCCAGCATTATGTAGTTTAACTATGTGGTAGTGATGCACCCCAGCATTATGTAGTTTAACTATGTGGGTAGTGTTACACCCCATCATTATGTAGTTTAACTATGTGGGTAGTGATGCACCCCAGCATTATGTAGTTTAACTATGTGGGTAGTGATGCACCCCAGCATTATGTAGTTTAACTATGTGGGTAGTGATGCACCCCAGCATTATGTAGTTTAACTATGTGGGTAGTGATGCACCCCAGCATTATGTAGTTTAACTATGTGGGTAGTGTTACACCCCATCATTATGTAGTTTAACTATGTGGGTAGTGATGCACCCCAGCATTATGTAGTTTAACTATGTGGGTAGTGACGCACCCCATCATTATGTAGTTTAACTATGTGGGTAGTGATGCACCCCATCATTATGTAGTTTAACTATGTGGGTAGTGTTGCACCCCAGCATTATGTAGTTTAACTATGTGGGTAGTTTACACCCCATCATTATGTAGTTTAACTATGTGGTAGTGATGCACCCCAGCATTATGTGGTTTAACTATGTGGGTAGTGATGCACCCAGCATTATGTAGTTTAACTATGTGGGTAGTGATGCACCCCATCATTATGTAGTTTAACTATGTGGGTAGTGTTGCACCCATCATTATGTAGTTTAACTATGTGGGTAGTGTTGCACCCCAGCATTATGTAGTTTAACTATGTGGGTAGTGATGCACCCCATCATTATGTAGTTTAACTATGTGGGTAGTGTTGCACCCCATCATTATGTAGTTTAACTGTAGTTTAACTATGTGGGTAGTGATGCACCCCATCATTATGTAGTTTAACTATGTGGGTAGTGCTGCACCCCATCATTATGTAGTTTAACTATGTGGGTAGTGATGCACCCCATCATTATGTAGTTTAACTATGTGGGTAGTGATGCACCCTATCATTATGTAGTTTAACTATGTGGGTAGTGCTGCACCCCATCATTATGTAGTTTAACTATGTGGGTAGTGCTGCACCCCATCATTATGTAGTTTAACTATGTGGGTAGTGATGCACCCCATCATTATCATTATGTAGTTTAACTATGTGGGTAGTGATGCACCCCATCATTATGTAGTTTAACTATGTGGGTAGTGCTGGCACCCCATCATTATGTAGTTTAACTATGTGGGTAGTGATGCACCCCATCATTATGTAGTTTAACTATGTGTTGCACCCCATCATTATGTAGTTTAACTATGTAGTTTAACTATGTGGGTAGTGCTGCACCCCATCATTATGTAGTTTAACTATGTGGGTAGTGCTGCACCCCATCATTATGTAGTTTAACTATGTGGGTAGTGATGCACCCCAGCATTATGTAGTTTAACTATGTGGGTAGTGCTGCACCCCATCATTATGTAGTTTAACTATGTGGGTAGTGATGCACCCCATCATTATGTAGTTTAACTATGTGGGTAGTGTTGCACCCCATCATTATGTAGTTTAACTATGTGGGTAGTGATGCACCCCAGCATTATGTAGTTTAACTATGTGGGTAGTGATGCACCCCAGCATTATGTAGTTTAACTATGTGGGTAGTGATGCACCCCAGCATTATGTAGTTTAACTATGTGGGTAGTGTTACACCCCATCATTATGTAGTTTAACTATGTGGGTAGTGATGCACCCCAGCATTATGTAGTTTAACTATGTGGGTAGTGATGCACCCCAGCATTATGTAGTTTAACTATGTGGGTAGTGATGCACCCCAGCATTATGTAGTTTAACTATGTGGGTAGTGATGCACCCCAGCATTATGTAGTTTAACTATGTGGGTAGTGTTACACCCCATCATTATGTAGTTTAACTATGTGGGTAGTGATGCACCCCAGCATTATGTAGTTTAACTATGTGGGTAGTGACGCACCCCATCATTATGTAGTTTAACTATGTGGGTAGTGATGCACCCCATCATTATGTAGTTTAACTATGTGGGTAGTGTTGCACCCAGCATTATGTAGTTTAACTATGTGGGTAGTGTTACACCCCATCATTATGTAGTTTAACTATGTGGGTAGTGATGCACCCCAGCATTATGTGGTTTAACTATGTGGGTAGTGATGCACCCCAGCATTATGTAGTTTAACTATGTGGGTAGTGATGCACCCCATCATTAAGTAGTTTAACTATGTGGGTAGTGTTGCACCATCATTATGTAGTTTAACTATGTGTTTGCACCCCATCATTAAGTAGTTTAACTATGTGGGTAGTGATGCACCCCATCATTATGTAGTTTAACTATGTGTTGCACCCCATCATTATGTAGTTTAACTATGGAGTTTAACTATGTGGGTAGTGTTGCACCCCAGCATTATGTAGTTTAACTATGTGTAGTGCTGCACCCCATCATTATGTAGTTTAACTATGTGGGTAGTGATGCACCCCATCATTATGTAGTTTAACTATGTGGGTAGTGCTGCACCCCATCATTATGTAGTTTAACTATGTGGGTAGTGATGCACCCCAGCATTATGTAGTTTAACTATGTGGGTAGTGATGCACCCCATCATTATGTAGTTTAACTATGTGGGTAGTGATGCACCCCATCATTATGTAGTTTAACTATGTGGGTGTGATGCACCCCATCATTATGTAGTTTAACTATGTGGGTAGTGATGCACCCCAGCATTATGTGGTTTAACTATGTGGGTAGTGATGCACCCCATCATTATGTAGTTTAACTATGTGGGTAGTGATGCACCCCAGCATTATGTGGTTTAACTATGTGGGTAGTGCTGCACCCCATCATTATGTAGTTTAACTATGTGGGTAGTGATGCACCCCATCATTATGTGGTTTAACTATGTGGGTAGTGATGCACCCCATCATTATGTAGTTTAACTATGTGGGTAGTGATGCACCCCAGCATTATGTAGTTTAACTATGTGGGTAGTGATGCACCCCATCATTATGTAGTTTAACTATGTGGGTAGTGATGCACCCCATCATTATGTGGTTTAACTATGTGGGTAGTGCTGCACCCCAGCATTATGTAATTTAACTATGTGGGTAAATTAAAGGAGAAGTTTAAAAAAAATCCAGGAACTGCCAAGTGATTCCATACATTGAAACCTCTGTAGTTCAGGGAAGTTTGCCCTCTCCCCCTCTGTCTCCCCTGGAGTGCAGAACGGAGACAGCTGCAGAAACGGGTCATGCTGGATGCCGGCCTCACTCTGCTCTGTTGTCAGTCGTTACGTATCTCTGCTGCTATGGCAGTCGGCTACATCAAATATTATATAAAATAATCACATATATTTTAGGTAGAAAAGTACACATTTCCTGATTCAAAACCGCTAGTACTTTTGACAAAATTAGCTAATGTGTACACTTTCAATAAAATAATGAATTTGTCCACAGTTTGCGTATTTATGCATTCATTGACAATGGACCAGAGCCAGCAACGTCACGAGTCACGTGACCCGCAGCTGTTTCAGTTCTCCAGTAGAGGGAGAGAGGGGGAGAGGGCCAACTCCACTGAACTAGTTTCAATCTATGGAATCACTTGGGAGTCCCTGGATTTTGGGTAAACTTCTCCTTTAAGAGATGTTGGTTTATAAGTTCAATAAATTCCATTGGTCAATAAATGCCATTGTTCAATAAATTCCATGGCCTCATTGAACAATTGATTTCAACATTTAATTTGTTTCTTAACCTCTGCTTTCATTAATATTATGTAATCAGAGAAAAACGCAGATTCTGTAGTTATTCATCCTGTAAGGCTTGCTTTGCAGTGGTTAAACAGTTTTCTGTTGTGTTACTGATGAACCAGAGAGGGGCTTTGTCCCAAGTATGTCTCCTGCCTCAAAGTGTTCACTTGTTCGCTTCTAACTCTCACGTCACCCCGCTCCTCCGCTCTCTCCACTGGCTTCCAGTTGAAGCTCGCATCCGCTACAAGACCATGGTGCTTGCCTACGGAGCTGTGAGGGGAACGGCACCTCACTACCTCCAGGCTCTGATCAGGCCCTACACCCAAACAAGGGCACTGCGTTCATCCACCTCTGGCCTGCTCGCCTCCCTACCACTGAGGAAGTACAGTTCCCGCTCAGCCCAGTCAAAACTGTTCGCTGCTCTGGCCCCCCAATGGTGGAACAAACTCCCTCACGACGCCAGGACAGCGGAGTCAATCACCACCTTCCGGAGACACCTGAAACCCCACCTCTTTAAGGAATACCTAGGATAGGATAAAGTAATCCTTCTCCCCTCCCCCTTAAAAGACCTAGATGCACTATTGTAAAGTGGCTGTTCCACTGGATGTCATAAGGTGAAAGCACCAATTTGTAAGTCGCTCTGGATAAGAGCGTCTGCTAAATGACTTAAATGTAAATGTAAATGTCTAACCACTAGTGGTTAGAGCGTTGGGCCAGGTAACTGAAAGGTTGCTGGATCGAATCCCTGAGCTGACAAGGTGAAAATCTGTCGTTATGCCCCCGAACAAGGCAGTTAACCCACAGTTCCCCGGTAAGCCGTCATGGTAAATACGAATTGGTTCTTAACTGACTTGCCTAGTTAAATAAAGGTTAAATAAAAACATTTAAAAATCATTCACAAGGAGATTACTGGTTTAAGAAATATGAAGGAAACTCCCACTAATCCATGCCTCCACCAATCCAATGCTTCAAGATTTGTGGGAAGTTGTGAACAAGTGCACACGTCAGGAGAAAGGGGATATTATTATGATGTACCCCTGGTTCAAGCCTAACACATTAATGAAACCTCAACTGTTTATCTTGTCTTCCTCTGCAGGAATTTGTTCCCAGCTAACCTTGTGGCTGCAGCATTCCGTTCTGTAAGTATATCTATCTCTCTCTTAACCCCTCGTCATCTTTCTCTCCTCTCTCTCTCTACCTATCAGTCTCTCTCCCCTCTCTTCATCTCTTTCTCTAACTTTCTTTCTCTCTTCATCACTCTCTCTCTCTCTCTCTCTCTCTCTCTCTCTCTCTCTCTCTCTCTCCACCTCTGTCTCTCTTTCACACACACATAGTGTCCTATGCTCACCTCTTCATATATATATACCATAAATCCTTTCCTTAGCGTTAAAAGTCTATATAAGGTCATTAAGGAAGAGACTCAGAATAAAGAGAGTTCTGCTCTCCCTCTCGTCTTAGCACCTCTCATCTTCCTTTCACCAACCGTTACCATAGTGAGGTGATTCCATTCCAGACAGCCTAGCAACCTGTCTCGCCTCGTTGCTCTTTAATGTGCCCAGTGGCTGCCCGGTACCATTTCCTGGAACTGTGTGAGTGTCTGTCTATTAAGGCTAAAAGAGGGTCAGGAGGGTTCCATTTTTGGGGAGGAACACACACACACGCAAATGTGTCCTTTTATCCATGTTCTCATGGGGACATTTAGGGATTTCAGGTCCCCATGAGGATAGAGAAGAACAAGACCACAACACACACACACACACACACACACACACACACACACACACACACACACACACACACACACACACACACACACACACACACAGACACACAGCTGAAAAATAATCATCAGCAGGTCAGGAATGAGAAATGACATCCATGTAATGCCTTTTCATTCATATTACTGATACCAAACATTAACAAAACAACACCAAGAACAATTAATCATTACTATAATTCAGTTTTAATAAACCTGTCACCATGTATTGTAGTACTACATCATGGTAAAACCTGTTGTCATCTACTGTAGTATTACATCATGGTAAACCATGTCACCATCTACTGTAGTATTACATCATGGTAAAACCTGTTGTCATCTACTGTAGTATTACATCATGGTAAACCATGTCACCATCTACTGTAGTACTACATCATGGTAAACCATGTCACCATCTACTGTAGTATTACATCATGGTAAACCATGTCACCATCTACTGTAGTACTACATCATGGTAAAACATGTTGTCATCTACTGTAGTATTACATCATGGTAAACCATGTCACCATCTACTGTAGTACTACATCATGGTAAAACCTGTTGTCATCTACTGTAGTATTACATCATGGTAAAACCTGTTGTCATCTACTGTAGTATTACATCATGGTAAAACCTGTTGTCATCTACTGTAGTATTACATCATGGTAAAACCTGTTGTCATCTACTGTAGTATTACATCATGGTAAAACCTGTTGTCACCATCTACTGTAGTATTACATCATGGTTAAACCTGTCACCATCTACTGTAGTATTACATCATGGTTAAACCTGTTGTCACCATCTACTGTAGTATTACATCATGGTAAAACCTGTTGTCACCATCTACTGTAGTACTACATCATGGTAAAACCTGTTGTCATCTACTGTAGTATTACATCATGGTAAACCATGTCACCATCTACTGTAGTATTACATCATGGTAAAACCTGTTGTCATCTACTGTAGTATTACATCATGGTAAACCATGTCACCATCTACTGTAGTACTACATCATGGTAAACCATGTCACCATCTACTGTAGTATTACATCATGGTAAAACCTGTTGTCACCATCTACTGTAGTATTACATCATGGTAAAACCTGTTGTCACCATCTACTGTAGTACTACATCATGGTAAAACCTGTTGTCACCATCTACTGTAGTATTACATCATGGTAAAACCTGTTGTCATCTACTGTAGTATTACATCATGGTAAACCATGTCACCATCTACTGTAGTATTACATCATGGTAAAACCTGTTGTCATCTACTGTAGTATTACATCATGGTAAACCATGTCACCATCTACTGTAGTACTACATCATGGTAAACCATGTCACCATCTACTGTAGTATTACATCATGGTAAACCATGTCACCATCTACTGTAGTACTACATCATGGTAAAACATGTTGTCATCTACTGTAGTACTACATCATGGTAAAACCTGTTGTCACCATCTACTGTAGTATTACATCATGGTAAAACCTGTTGTCATCTACTGTAGTATTACATCATGGTAAAACCTGTTGTCATCTACTGTAGTATTACATCATGGTAAAACCTGTTGTCACCATCTACTGTAGTACTACATCATGGTAAAACATGTTGTCATCTACTGTAGTATTACATCATGGTAAAACCTGTTGTCATCTACTGTAGTACTACATCATGGTAAAACCTGTTGTCACCATCTACTGTAGTATTACATCATGGTAAAACCTGTTGTCATCTACTGTAGTATTACATCATGGTAAAACCTGTTGTCATCTACTGTAGTACTACATCATGGTAAAACCTGTTGTCATCTACTGTAGTACTACATCATGGTAAAACCTGTTGTCACCATCTACTGTAGTACTACATCATGGTAAAACCTGTTGTCATCTACTGTAGTACTACATCATGGTAAAACCTGTTGTCACCATCTACTGTAGTATTACATCATGGTAAAACCTGTTGTCACCATCTACTGTAGTATTACATCATGGTAAAACCTGTTGTCACCATCTACTGTAGTATTACATCATGGTAAAACCTGTTGTCATCTACTGTAGTATTACATCATGGTAAAACCTGTTGTCACCATCTACTGTAGTACTACATCATGGTAAAACCTGTTGTCATCTACTGTAGTATTACATCATGGTAAAACCTGTTGTCACCATCTACTGTAGTATTACATCATGGTAAAACCTGTCACCATCTACTGTAGTATTACATCATGGTAAACCCTGTTGTCACCATCTACTGTAGTATTACATCATGGTAAAACCTGTTGTCATCTACTGTAGTATTACATCATGGTAAAACCTGTTGTCATCTACTGTAGTATTACATCATGGTTAAACCTGTTGTCACCATCTACTGTAGTATTACATCATGGTAAAACCTGTTGTCACCATCTACTGTAGTATTACATCATGGTAAAACATGTTGTCATCTACTGTAGTATTACATCATGGTAAAACCTGTTGTCATCTACTGTAGTATTACATCATGGTTAAACCTGTTGTCACCATCTACTGTAGTATTACATCATGGTAAAACCTGTTGTCATCTACTGTAGTATTACATCATGGTAAAACCTGTTGTCATCTACTGTAGTATTACATCATGGTTAAACCTGTTGTCACCATCTACTGTAGTACTACATCATGGTAAAACCTGTTGTCACCATCTACTGTAGTATTACATCATGGTAAAACCTGTTGTCATCTACTGTAGTATTACATCATGGTAAAACCTGTTGTCACCATCTACTGTAGTACTACATCATGGTAAAACCTGTTGTCACCATCTACTGTAGTATTACATCATGGTTAAACCTGTTGTCACCATCTACTGTAGTATTACATCATGGTAAAACCTGTCACCATCTACTGTAGTATTACATCATGGTAAACCCTGTCACCATCTACTGTAGTATTCCATCATGGTAAAACCTGTTGTCACCATCTACTGTAGTATTACATCATGGTAAACCCTGTCACCATCTACTGTAGTATTCCATCATGGTAAAACCTGTTGTCACCATCTACTGTAGTATTACATCATGGTAAACCCTGTCACCATCTACTGTAGTATTACATCATGGTAAAACCTGTTGTCATCTACTGTAGTATTACATCATGGTAAAACCTGTTGTCATCTACTGTAGTATTACATCATGGTAAAACCTGTTGTCATCATCTACTGTAGTATTACATCATGGTAAAACCTGTTGTCATCTACTGTAGTATTACATCATGGTAAAACATGTTGTCACCATCTACTGTAGTATTACATCATGGTAAAACCTGTTGTCATCTACTGTAGTATTACATCATGGTAAAACCTGTTGTCACCATCTACTGTAGTATTACATCATGGTAAAACCTGTTGTCACCATCTACTGTAGTACTACATCATAGTAAAACCTGTTGTCACCATCTACTGTAGTACTACATCATGGTAAAACCTGTTGTCACCATCTACTGTAGTATTACATCATGGTAAAACCTGTTGTCACCATCTACTGTAGTACTACATCATAGTAAAACCTGTTGTCACCATCTACTGTAGTACTACATCATGGTAAAACCTGTTGTCATCTACTGTAGTATTACATCATGGTAAAACCTGTTGTCACCATCTACTGTAGTATTACATCATGGTAAAACCTGTTGTCATCTACTGTAGTATTACATCATGGTAAAACCTGTTGTCACCATCTACTGTAGTACTACATCATAGTAAAACCTGTTGTCACCATCTACTGTAGTACTACATCATGGTAAAACCTGTTGTCATCTACTGTAGTATTACATCATGGTAAAACCTGTTGTCACCATCTACTGTAGTATTACATCATGGTAAAACCTGTTGTCACCATCTACTGTAGTATTACATCATGGTAAAACCTGTTGTCATCTACTGTAGTATTACATCATGGTAAAACCTGTTGTCATCTACTGTAGTATTACATCATGGTAAAACCTGTTGTCATCTACTGTAGTATTACATCATGGTTAAACCTGTTGTCACCATCTACTGTAGTATTACATCATGGTAAAACCTGTTGTCACCATCTACTGTAGTATTACATCATGGTTAAACCTGTCACCATCTACTGTAGTATTACATCATGGTAAAACCTGTCACCATCTACTGTAGTATTACATCATGGTAAAACCTGTTGTCATCTACTGTAGTATTACACCATGGTTAAACCTGTTGTCACCATCTACTGTAGTACTACATCATGGTAAAACATGTTGTCATCTACTGTAGTATTACATCATGGTAAACCCTGTTGTCATCTACTGTAGTATTACATCATGGTAAAACCTGTTGTCATCTACTGTAGTATTACATCATGGTAAAACCTGTTGTCATCTACTGTAGTATTACATCATGGTTAAACCTGTTGTCACCATCTACTGTAGTATTACATCATGGTAAAACCTGTCACCATCTACTGTAGTATTACATCATGGTAAACCCTGTCACCATCTACTGTAGTATTCCATCATGGTAAAACCTGTTGTCACCATCTACTGTAGTATTACATCATGGTAAAACCTGTTGTCACCATCTACTGTAGTATTACATCATGGTAAAACCTGTTGTCATCTACTGTAGTATTACATCATGGTAAACCATGTCACCATCTACTGTAGTATTACATCATGGTAAACCATGTCACCATCTACTGTAGTATTACATCATGGTAAAACCTGTTGTCATCTACTGTAGTATTACATCATGGTTAAACCTGTTGTCATCTACTGTAGTATTACATCATGGTAAAACCTGTTGTCATCTACTGTAGTACTACATCATGGTAAAACCTGTTGTCACCATCTACTGTAGTATTACATCATGTTAAAACCTGTCACCATCTACTGTAGTATTACATCATGGTAAAACCTGTTGTCATCTACTGTAGTACTACATCATGGTAAAACCTGTTGTCACCATCTACTGTAGTACTACATCATGGTAAAACCTGTTGTCATCTACTGTAGTATTACATCATGGTAAAACCTGTTGTCATCTACTGTAGTATTACATCATGGTAAAACCTGTTGTCATCTACTGTAGTACTACATCATGGTAAAACCTGTTGTCATCTACTGTAGTATTACATCATGGTAAAACCTGTTGTCATCTACTGTAGTATTACATCATGGTAAAACCTGTTGTCATCTACTGTAGTACTACATCATGGTAAAACCTGTTGTCATCTACTGTAGTATTACATCATGGTTAAACCTGTCACCATCTACTGTAGTATTACATCATGGTAAAAACTGTCATCTACTGTAGTATTACATCATGGTAAAACCTGTTGTCATCTACTGTAGTATTACATCATGGTAAAACCTGTTGTCATCTACTGTAGTATTACATCATGGTAAAACCTGTTGTCATCTACTGTAGTATTACATCATGGTAAAACCTGTCACCATCTACTGTAGTATTACATCATGGTAAACCCTGTCACCATCTACTGTAGTATTCCATCATGGTAAAACCTGTTGTCACCATCTACTGTAGTATTACATCATGGTAAAACCTGTTGTCACCATCTACTGTAGTATTACATCATGGTAAAACCTGTTGTCACCATCTACTGTAGTATTACATCATGGTAAAACGTGTTGTCATCTACTGTTATTACATCTAAACCATGTCACCATCTACTGTAGTATTACATCATGGTAAAACCTGTTGTCATCTACTGTAGTATTACATCATGGTAAAACCTGTTGTCATCTACTGTAGTATTACATCATGGTTAAACCTGTTGTCACCATCTACTGTAGTACTACATCATGGTAAAACCTGTTGTCATCTACTGTAGTACTACATCATGGTTAAACCTGTTGTCATCTACTGTAGTACTACATCATGGTAAAACCTGTTGTCACCATCTACTGTAGTACTACATCATGGTAAAACCTGTTGTCATCTACTGTAGTATTCCATCATGGTAAAACCTGTTGTCATCTACTGTAGTACTACATCATGGTTAAACCTGTTGTCATCTACTGTAGTACTACATCATGGTAAAACCTGTTGTCACCATCTACTGTAGTACTACATCATGGTAAAACCTGTTGTCATCTACTGTAGTATTACATCATGGTAAAACCTGTTGTCATCTACTGTAGTATTACATCATGGTAAAACCTGTTGTCATCTACTGTAGTACTACATCATGGTAAAACCTGTTGTCATCTACTGTAGTATTACATCATGGTTAAACCTGTCACCATCTACTGTAGTATTACATCATGGTAAAAACTGTCATCTACTGTAGTATTACATCATCTACTACTGTAGTATTACATCATGGTAAAACCTGTTGTCACCATCTACTGTAGTATTACATCATGGTAAAACCTGTTGTCACCATCTACTGTAGTATTACATCATGGTAAAACCTGTTGTCATCTACTGTAGTATTACATCATGGTAAAACCTGTTGTCATCTACTGTAGTATTACATCATGGTAAAACCTGTTGTCATCTACTGTAGTATTACATCATGGTAAAACCTGTTGTCATCTACTGTAGTACTACATCATGGTAAAACCTGTTGTCATCTACTGTAGTATTACATCATGGTAAAACCTGTTGTCATCTACTGTAGTATTACATCATGGTTAAACCTGTCACCATCTACTGTAGTATTACATCATGGTAAAAACTGTCATCTACTGTAGTATTACATCATGGTAAAACCTGTTGTCATCTACTGTAGTATTACATCATGGTTAAACCTGTTGTCACCATCTACTGTAGTATTACATCATGGTAAAACCTGTTGTCACCATCTACTGTAGTATTACATCATGGTAAAACCTGTTGTCACCATCTACTGTAGTATTACATCATGGTAAAACCTGTTGTCACCATCTACTGTAGTATTACATCATGGTAAAACCTGTTGTCATCTACTGTAGTATTACATCATGGTAAACCATGTCACCATCTACTGTAGTATTACATCATGGTAAAACCTGTTGTCATCTACTGTAGTATTACATCATGGTAAAACCTGTTGTCATCTACTGTAGTATTACATCATGGTTAAACCTGTTGTCACCATCTACTGTAGTACTACATCATGGTAAAACCTGTTGTCATCTACTGTAGTACTACATCATGGTTAAACCTGTTGTCATCTACTGTAGTACTACATCATGGTAAAACCTGTTGTCACCATCTACTGTAGTACTACATCATGGTAAAACCTGTTGTCATCTACTGTAGTATTACATCATGGTAAAACCTGTTGTCACCATCTACTGTAGTATTACATCATGGTAAAACCTGTTGTCACCATCTACTGTAGTATTACATCATGGTAAAACCTGTTGTCATCTACTGTAGTATTACATCATGGTAAAACCTGTTGTCATCTACTGTAGTATTACATCATGGTAAAACCTGTTGTCACCATCTACTGTAGTATTACATCATGGTAAAACCTGTTGTCATCTACTGTAGTATTACATCATGGTAAAACCTGTTGTCATCTACTATAGTATTACATCATGGTTAAACCTGTTGTCACCATCTACTGTAGTATTACATCATGGTTAAACCTGTCACCATCTACTGTAGTATTACATCATGTTAAAACCTGTTGTCATCTACTGTAGTATTACATCATGGTTAAACCTGTTGTCACCATCTACTGTAGTATTACATCATGGTAAAACCTGTTGTCACCATCTACTGTAGTATTACATCATGGTAAAACCTGTTGTCACCATCTACTGTAGTATTACATCATGGTAAAACCTGTTGTCATCTACTGTAGTATTACATCATGGTAAAACCTGTTGTCATCTACTGTAGTATTACATCATGGTAAAACCTGTTGTCACCATCTACTGTAGTATTACATCATGGTAAAACCTGTTGTCATCTACTGTAGTATTACATCATGGTAAACCCTGTTGTCATCTACTGTAGTATTACATCATGGTAAAACCTGTTGTCATCTACTGTAGTATTACATCATGGTAAAACCTGTCACCATCTACTGTAGTATTACATCATGGTAAACCCTGTCACCATCTACTGTAGTATTACATCATGGTAAAACCTGTTGTCATCTACTGTAGTATTACATCATGGTAAACCATGTCACCATCTACTGTAGTATTCCATCATGGTTAAACCTGTTGTCACCATCTACTGTAGTACTACATCATGGTAAACCCTGTCACCATCTACTGTAGTACTACATCATGGTAAAACCTGTTGTCATCTACTGTAGTACTACATCATGGTAAAACCTGTTGTCATCTACTGTAGTACTACATCATGGTAAAACCTGTTGTCACCATCTACTGTAGTACTACATCATGGTAAAACCTGTTGTCATCTACTGTAGTATTACATCATGGTAAAACCTGTTGTCACCATCTACTGTAGTATTACATCATGGTAAAACCTGTTGTCACCATCTACTGTAGTATTACATCATGGTAAAACCTGTTGTCATCTACTGTAGTACTACATCATGGTAAAACCTGTTGTCATCTACTGTAGTATTACATCATGGTAAAACCTGTTGTCACCATCTACTGTAGTATTACATCATGGTTAAACCTGTTGTCATCTACTGTAGTATTACATCATGGTAAAACCTGTTGTCATCTACTGTAGTATTACATCATGGTAAAACCTGTTGTCATCTACTGTAGTATTACATCATGGTTAAACCTGTCACCATCTACTGTAGTATTACATCATGGTAAAACCTGTTGTCATCTACTGTAGTATTACATCATGGTAAAACCTGTTGTCACCATCTACTGTAGTACTACATCATGGTAAAACCTGTTGTCATCTACTGTAGTATTACATCATGGTAAAACCTGTTGTCATCTACTGTAGTATTACATCATGGTAAAACCTGTTGTCACCATCTACTGTAGTATTACATCATGGTAAAACCTGTTGTCATCTACTGTAGTATTACATCATGGTAAAACCTGTTGTCATCTACTGTAGTATTACATCATGGTAAAACCTGTTGTCATCTACTGTAGTATTACATCATGGTAAAACCTGTTGTCATCTACTGTAGTATTACATCATGGTAAAACCTGTTGTCATCTACTGTAGTATTACATCATGGTAAAACCTGTTGTCATCTACTGTAGTATTACATCATGGTAAAACCTGTTGTCACCATCTACTGTAGTACTACATCATGGTAAAACCTGTTGTCATCTACTGTAGTATTACATCATGGTAAAACCTGTTGTCATCTACTGTAGTATTACATCATGGTTAAACCTGTTGTCACCATCTACTGTAGTACTACATCATGGTAAAACCTGTTGTCATCTACTGTAGTATTACATCATGGTAAAACCTGTTGTCATCTACTGTAGTATTACATCATGGTAAAACCTGTTGTCATCTACTGTAGTACTACATCATGGTAAAACCTGTTGTCATCTACTGTAGTACTACATCATGGTAAAACCTGTTGTCATCTACTGTAGTATTACATCATGGTTAAACCTGTCACCATCTACTGTAGTATTACATCATGGTAAAAACTGTCATCTACTGTAGTATTACATCATGGTAAAACCTGTTGTCATCTACTGTAGTATTACATCATGGTAAAACCTGTTGTCATCTACTGTAGTATTACATCATGGTAAAACCTGTTGTCATCTACTGTAGTATTACATCATGGTAAAACCTGTTGTCATCTACTGTAGTATTACATCATGGTAAAACCTGTTGTCATCTACTGTAGTATTACATCATGGTAAAACCTGTTGTCATCTACTGTAGTATTACATCATGGTAAAACCTGTTGTCATCTACTGTAGTATTACATCATGGTAAAACCTGTTGTCATCTACTGTAGTATTACATCATGGTAAAACCTGTTGTCATCTACTGTAGTATTACATCATGGTTAAACCTGTTGTCACCATCTACTGTAGTATTACATCATGGTTAAACCAACTCCCCTCTCTTTTGGTGTGGGATAGACTTAATTAAAAGTCTGGAGGCCCCCACTTCCACAAACTATGTCAGCCAATTTAGGAAAAACTTCCGGAGTGAGAGGCTAAGGGGGCAGACTATCTGCCCAGAGAATGAGCCCCCAAAGTAGGGTACAGGCGTCAGGCAGATGGGATGTGGTAGAGTAAGGGTGGGGGGGTAACAGAGAGATGGAGGGGGACGGAGAGAGCGGGAGAGGAATCTAATCTTCAACCATGCTGAACACAGATTACATATGTAGACACTGTCCACTGGGAATAGCCCCTATTGGCCTGACGGACTGAAACATATTTTAAAGAAAGAGAGAGGGAGGGAGAGACAGAGAGAGAGAGAATAAGAAACAGGTACTGATGGACTGAAACATACATGTTTTAGAGAGAGAGAGAGGAGGGAGAGACAGAGAGAGAAAATAAGAGACAAGTACTGATGGACTGAAACACATGTTTTAGAGAGAGAGAGAGGGAGAGACAGAGAGAGAGAAATAAGAGACGGGTACTGATGGACTGAAACATACATGTTTTAGAGAGAGAGAGAGGAGGGAGAGACAGAGAGAGAAATAAGAGACGGGTACTGATGGACTGAAACATACATGTTTTAGAGAGAGAGGAGGGAGGGAGAGAGAAATAAGAGACGGGTACTGATGGACTGAAACATACATGTTTTAGAGAGTGAGAGATAAAGACCAGACCACATTTATACCCTCCACACTCATCTACTCATGTTTTGTAGACTTCAAAAAAATTTGATTAAATTTGGAAAAATGAGCCCAGGTCTGACAAAACCTGTGATTAATGGTCAGGGCCCAGGACAGTTAATCACAGGTTCTGTCAGACCTGGGCTCTGACCGTTAACCACAGGTTCTGTCAGACCTGGGCCCTGACAGTTAATCACAGGTTCTGTTAGACCTGGGCTCTGACCGTTAACCACAGGTTCTGTCAGATCTGGGCTCTGACCCGTTAATCACAGGTTCTGTCAGACCTGGGCTCTGACCGTTAATCACGGGTTCTGTCAGACCTGTGCTCTGACCCCGTTAATCACAGGTTCTGTCAGACCTGGGCTCTGACCGTTAATCACAGGTTCTGTCAGACCTGGGCTCTGACAGTTAATCACAGGTTCTGTCAGACCTGGGCTCTGACAGTTAATCACAGGTTCTGTCAGACCTGGGCTCTGACAAATTAATCACAGGTTCTGTCAGACCTGGGCTCTGACCGTTAACCTAAAAGAAAACAAATATAATGATATTCCAAGAGAGGTAAAAATCAGGATTATAAATACAAATTCTATTTGGACACAGTTCTTTTTAGAAAACACCAAAAACTACCGACCAAAAGTATGTGGACATCTGCTCGTCAAACATCTCATTCCAAAATCATAGACATTAATATGGAGTTGGTCCCCCTTTGCTGCTATAACAGCCTGCACTCTTCTGTGAATGCTTTCCACTAGTTGTTGGAAAATTGGTGTGAGGACTTGCTTCCATTCAGCCACAACAGCATTAGTGAGGTTGGGCACTGATGTTGGGCGAATAGGCCTGGCTCGCAGTCAGCATTCCAATTCATCCCAAAGGTATTCGATGGGGTTTTGAGGTCAGGGCTCTGTGCAGACCAGTCAAGTTCTTCCACACATTCTCAACAAACCATTTCTTTATTGAACTTGCTTTGTGCATGGGGGCATTGTCGTGCTGAAACAGGAAAGGGCCTTCCCCAAACTGTTGCCACAAAGTTGGAAGTACAGAATCTAGAATGTCATTGTATGCTGTAGCTTTAGATTTCCCTTCACTGGAACTAAGGGGCCTAGCCCGAACCATGAAAACCAGCCCCAGACCATTATTCCTCCTCCACCAAACTTTACAGTTGGCACTATGCATTGGGGCAGGTAGTGTTCTCTTGGCATCCGCCAAACTCAGATTAGTCTGACTGCCAGATGGTAAGCGTGATTCATAATTCCAGAAACGTGTTTCCACTGCTCCAGAGTCCAATGGCGGTGAGCTTTACTCCACTCCAGCCGCTTGACATTGCGCAGTAATCTTAGGCTTGTGTGCAGCTGCTCGGCCATGAAACCCATTTCATGAAGCTCTCGATGAACAGTTCTTGTGCTGCGTTGCTTCCAGAGGCCGCTTGGAACTCGGAGTAAGTATTGCAATCGAGGACAGACAATTTTACACTCTGCGAGCTTCAGCACTTGGTGGTCCCATTCTGTGAGCTTGTGTGGCCTACCACTTTGTCGCTGAGCTGTTGTTGCTCTAGAGCGTTTCTACTTCACCACTGCACTTACAGTTGACCGGGGCAGTTCTAGCAGGGCAGAAATTTGAAGAATTTACTTGTTGGAAAGGTGGCATCCTATGACGATGCCACGTTGAAAATCACTGAGCTCTTCAGTAAGGCCATTCTACTGCCAATGTTTGTCTATGGAGATTGCATGTCTGTGTGTTAGATTTTAAACACCTGTCAGCAATGGGTGTGGCTGAAATAGCGAATCCACTAATTTGAAGGGTGTTCACATACTTTTGTATATATAGTGTATCTATATATAGTGTATCTAGCTACCTGCAACACAGGTATCTTTAGCATGGCGGTAAATTAGCTCAGAGACAAAGCAAGAAGATCATTCTATGCCATTAAAAGAAACATTAATATTCACCAGTTTGGGCTGGCTAGTGGCATCAGTGCTATTGGTGTGTGTGTGTGTGTGTGTGTGTGTGTGTGTGTGTGTGTGTGTGTCTGTGTGTGTCTGTGTCTGTGTTGTTTGGGCAAATGGTAGGGGGCCAGCTGAACAGCAGTGGGGGTCCAAATATTTCAGAGTGCAGGGCCTCAATGGACAGAGAGGAAAAGGTGTGTGTTGTTTTGGCGAATGGTAGAGACCAGCTGAACAGCAGTGGGGGTCCAGATCTTTCAGAGTGCAGGGACTCAATGGACAGAGAGGAAAAAGAAGTGTGTGTGTGTGTGTGTGTGTGTGTGTGTGTGTGTGTGTGTGTGTGTGTGTGTGTGTGGGGGGGGGGGGGTGTGTGTGGGTGTGTGAGAGAGTGTGAGAACAGGGAGAGGGGTCTCTGCCATTGTCTGCTGGTCTCTGGTTGCCAGGTCCTCTCCACCACAGCTCTGAAGCTGCTTTGTGTCTCTGCTGGTCTCTGGTTGCCAGGTCCTGCCAGGTCCTCTCCACCACAGCTCTGAATATGCTTTGTGTCTCTGCTGGTCTCTGGTTGCCAGGTCCTGCCAGGTCCTCTCCACCACAGCTCTAAAGCTGCTTTGTGTCTCTGCTGGTCTCTGGTTGCCAGGTCCTGCCAGGTCCTCTCCACCACAGCTCTAAAGCTGCTTTGTGTCTCTGCTGGTCTCTGGTTGCCAGGTCCTGCCAGGTCCTCTCCACCACAGCTCTGAAGCTGCTTTGTGTCTCTGCTGGTCTCTGGTTGCCAGGTCCTGCCAGGTCCTCTCCACCACAGCTCTGAATATGCTTTGTGTCTCTGCTGGTCTCTGGTTGCCAGGTCCTGCCAGGTCCTCTCCACCACAGCTCTAAAGCTGCTTTGTGTCTCTGCTGGTCTCTGGTTGCCAGGTCCTCTCCACCACAGCTCTGAATATGCTTTGTGTCTCTGCTGGTCTCTGGTTGCCAGGTCCTGCCAGGTCCTCTCCACCACAGCTCTAAAGCTGCTTTGTGTCTCTGCTGGTCTCTGGTTGCCAGGTCCTGCCAGGTCCTCTCCACCACAGCTCTAAAGCTGCTTTGTGTCTCTGCTGGTCTCTGGTTGCCAGGTCCTGCCAGGTCCTCTCCACCACAGCTCTAAAGCTGCTTTGTGTCTCTGCTGGTCTCTGGTTGCCAGGTCCTCTCCACCACAGCTCTAAAGCTGCTTTGTGTCTCTGCTGGTCTCTGGTTGCCAGGTCCTGCCAGGTCCTCTCCACCACAGCTCTAAAGCTGCTTTGTGTCTCTGCTGGTCTCTGGTTGCCAGGTCCTGCCAGGTCCTCTCCACCACAGCTCTAAAGCTGCTTTGTGTCTCTGCTGGTCTCTGGTTGCCAGGTCCTGCCAGGTCCTCTCCACCACAGCTCTAAAGCTGCTTTGTGTCTCTGCTGGTCTCTGGTTGCCAGGTCCTGCCAGGTCCTCTCCACCACAGCTCTGAAGCTGCTTTGTGTCTCTGCTGGTCTCTGGTTGCCAGGTCCTGCCAGGTCCTCTCCACCACAGCTCTGAAGATGCTTTGTGTCTCTGCTGGTCTCTGGTCCCATAAAGAACAGTCAGTTCTTACTAAAATGACTTTTATCTTCTTTTTTTATTTTTTTTAAATCAGAAACTAAATACATCTCTGAAACAGGCATTCATCAGCACAGGAACTAAATACATCTCTGAAACAGGCATTCATCAGCACAGGAACTAAATACATCTCTGAATGTAGATGGACAAAGGGGGTGCTGTTGGGGCTGTGTTTCTGGACCTAAGAAAGGCTTTTGATACTGTTAACCATGAGATTCTCATCACAAAATTGTCCAAGTTCAACTTTTCCCCTGATGCCTTGAGATGGATGAAATCATACCTTGAAGGCAGAACTCAGTGTGTCAGAGTGAGCAATGAGCTGTCGCCCACTCGTAGCTATGATGTGGGCGTGCCCCAAGGTTCAATACTGGGGCCCCTCCTGTTCAGCCTGTACATTAATGATCTGCCTTCTGTCTGTACTGGGTCTGAAGTTCAAATGTATGCAGATGATACAGTGATATATGTGCATGCAAAGAGCAAACAACAAGCTGCACAAGAACTCACTACTGTAATGGTCCAGGTTACAAAGTGGCTCAGTGACTCGTGTTTGCATCTCAATGTGAAAAAAACTGTTTGCATGTTCTTCACAAAGAGGGCAACAGATGCTACTGAGCCAGATGTCTATGTGTCAGGGGAGAAGCTCCAGGTGGTATCCGATTTTAAGTACCTTGTCATCATACTTGATTCCAACCTCTCTTTTAAAAAGCATGTGAAAAAGGTAATTCAAATAACCAAATTCAACCTAGCTAATTTCCGATTTATACGAAATTGTTTGACTACAGAGGTAGCAAAACTGTACTTCAATCTATGATACTCCCCACTTAACATACTGCTTGACTAGTTGGGCCCAAGCTTGCTGTACAACATTAAAACCTATTCAGTCTGTCTACAAACAGGCTCTCAAAGTGCTGATAGGAAGCCCAATAGCCATCATCATTGTCACATCCTTAGAAAGCATGAGCTCTTGAGTTGGGAAAATCTTGTGCAATACACCGACGCATGTCTTGTATTCAAGATCCTTAATGGCCTGGCTCCCCCTCCACTCAATATTTTTGTTAAACAGAAAACCCAGACATATGGCAGCAAATCCACAAGGTCTGCCATGAGAGGTGACTGTATAGTTCCCCTAAGGAAAAGCACCTTTAGTAAATCTGCATTCTCTGTGAGAGCTTCCCATGTCTGGAATACACTGCCATCAGACACACATAACTGCACCACATATCACACTTTCACAAAATGCTTGAAGACATGGCTAAGGTCAATCAGATTTGTGAACATGGTCCCTAGCTGTGTGTTGCCGCTTTCCATGTTGTCTGTTGTCTGTAGCTTGTGAGGTGTGGAAACACTTTGTTGCTTTTATGAATTTTGTCTTGCTGCTTTTTGTTCTATGTTGCTCTGTCTGTATGCTACGTCTTGCTTGTCCTATGTTGCTCTGTCTGTATGCTATGTCTTGCTTGTCCTATGTTGCTATGTCTTGCTTGTTCTATGTTGCTATTGTCTATATTGTAATTGTTTTTAATAACCTGCCCAGGGTCTGCGGTTGAAAATTAGCCGGCTGGCTAAAACCGGCACTTTTACTGAAACGTTGATTAATGTGCACTGTCCCTGTAAAAAATAAAAAATAAACTCAAACTCAAACAGGCATTCATCAGCACAGGAACTAAAGACACATCTCTGAAACAGGCATTCATCAGCACAGGAACTAAAGACACATCTCTGAAACAGGCATTCATCAGCACAGGAACTAAAGACACATCTTTGAAACAGGCATTCATCAGCACAGGAACTAAAGACACATCTCTGAAACAGGCATTCATCAGCACAGGAACTAAAGACACATATCTGAAACAGACATTCATCAGCACAGGAACTAAAGACACATCTCTGAAACAGGCATTCATCAGCACAGGAACTAAAGACACATCTCTGAAACAGGCATTCATCAGCACAGGAACTAAAGACACATATCTGAAACAGACATTCATCAGCACAGGAACTAAAGACTCTCTGAAACAGGCATTCATCAGCACAGGAACTAAAGAAACAGGCATTCATCAGCACAGGAACTAAAGACACATATCTGAAACAGACATTCATCAGCACAGGAACTAAAGACACATCTCTGAAACAGGCATTCATCAGCACACGAACTAAAGACACATCTCTGAAAAAGGCATTCATCAGCACAGGAACTAAAGACACATCTTTGAAACAGGCATTCATCAGCACAGGAACTAAAGACACATCTCTGAAACAGGCATTCATCAGCACAGGAACTAAAGACACATCTTTGAAACAGGCATTCATCAGCACAGGAACTAAAGACACATCTCTGAAACAGGCATTCATCAGCACAGGAACTAAAGACACATATCTGAAACAGACATTCATCAGCACAGGAACTAAAGACACATCTCTGAAACAGGCATTCATCAGCACAGGAACTAAAGACACATCTCTGAAACAGGCATTCATCAGCACAGGAACTAAAGACACATCTCTGAAACAGGCATCTGAAACTAAAGACACATTCTGAAACAGACATTCATCAGCACAGGAACTAAAGACACATCTCTGAAACAGGCATTCATCAGCACAGGAACTAAAGACACATATCTGAAACAGACATTCATCAGCACAGGAACTAAAGACACATCTCTGAAACAGGCATTCATCAGCACAGGAACTAAAGACACATCTCTGAAACAGGCATTCATCAGCACAGGAACTAAAGACACATCTCTGAAACAGGCATTCATCAGCACAGGAACTAAAGACACATCTCTGAAACAGACATTCATCAGCACAGGAACTAAAGACACATCTCTGAAACAGGCATTCATCAGCACAGGAACTAAAGACACATCTCTGAAACAGGCATTCATCAGCACAGGAACTAAAGACACATCTGAAACAGGGTCTCGTCTGCTTAGTGTTTGCATGTACTGGTGCTACCCTGTTATTTATTGAAGGGTATAACACGTAGAGTTCAGAAGGATCACAATCATAGAGCTAAAATGTAAAAATGACTCATGGTTTTAGCTTTCATTCCCACCTGATCTGAAGAATATTGGAGCAAACCTTGCACAGGTGTAAACACTTAATACATCTGACAATAAATACTTGATCCTAAGTACTTTAATTTAACTAGTTACTTGTTTATGAATGGCTTTGTTAACATACATGTACTTACAAATAATTGTTGTTTAAATAAAGTTATAATTTAAAAAAATATATTCTGTTGATGTTTTCTCTGTCTCTTCCTCCGTGTCACAGTATGCCACTGATTACAAGATGGTCGCCGTGGGAAACGACACCAATGGAACCATCCTCTACCAGAAGGTGCTTATTATGACATCCCTCATGTTTGTTGGTTTGTTTGTTTGATTGTTTGTTAGGGTCTCATTTAGCCTGTCATAGGCTATTCGTCCAAGAAAGACCAAAATACCAAACGAATGACAACTTAAGGAAGTGGAATTACAACCACAGTACAGTAAGAACAAAGACACATTGGAAACATACACTATAAAATAACAGGTGTCTGTGTTGGAGATTGAGGGCTGGTCCACAGACAGGAGGGGCTGGTCCACAGGGAGGGGGCTGGTCCACAGACAGGAGGGCTGGTCCACAGACAGGAGGGATCTGGTCCACAGACAGGAGGGATCTGGTCCACAGACAGGAGGGATCTGGTCCACAGACAGGAGGGATCTGGTCCACAGACAGGAGGGATCTGGTCCACAGACAGCAGGGATCTGGTCCACAGACAGGAGGGATCTGGTCCACAGACAGGAGGGATCTGGTCCACAGACAGGAGGGATCTGGTTCACAGACAGGACAAATAACGAAACAGACAGGAAGAAAGTGGAAATGGAGTGAAGATCCTAGTCACCATATTCTGCATGTGTTACTGAGGGTACATCCCAAACAGCCCTGGGTCTGGTATTGGGGGTACATCTCAAACAGCCCTGGGTCTGGTATTGAGGGTACATCCCAAACAGCCCTGGGTCTGGTATTGAGGGTACATCCCAAACAGCCCTGGGTTTGGTATTGGGGGTTAGTCCCAAACAGCCCTGGGTCTGGTATTGAGGGTACATCCCAAACAGCCCTGGGTTTGGTATTGAGGGTACATCCCAAACAGCCCTGGGTTTGGTATTGAGGGTACATCCCAAACAGCCCTGGGTCTGGTATTGAGGGTACATCCCAAACAGCCCTGGGTCTGGTATTGAGGGTACATCCCAAACAGCCCTGGGTCTGGTATTGAGGGTACATCCCAAACAGCCCTGGGTCTGGTATTGGGGGTAAGTCCCAAACAGCCCTGGGTTTGGTATTGGGGGTAAGTCCCAAACAGCCCTGGGTCTGGTATTCCCAAACAGCCCTGGGTCTGGTACATCCCAAACAGCCCTGGGTCTGGTATTGGGGGTAAGTCCCAAACAGCTATGAGAGACCAGTGGGAGGACAACGTACTGGACACACTCACACCGTTCTATGATTCACTGTCCAATGTTGAAGACACTTGTCACGATACGCTACGCAAGTGACCAGCCGCTTCCATAGCAACACACATAGCAATATCCCTGGAGCCTGGTAACAAACAGAAAGGTGTCACAGTATGCCACTGATTACAAGATGGTCGCCGTGGGAAACGACACCAATGGAACCATCCTCTACCAGAAGGTGCTTATTATGACATCCCTCATGTTTGTTGGTTTGTTTGTTTGATTGTTTGTTAGGGTCTCATTTTAGCCTGTCATAGGCTATTCGTCCAAGAAAGACCAAAATACCAAACGAATGACAACTTAAGGAAGTGGAATTACAACCACAGTACAGTAAGAACAAAGACACATTGAAACATACACTATAAAATAACAGGTGTCTGTGTTGGAGATTGAGGGGCTGGTCCACAGACAGGAGGGCTGGTCCACAGACAGGAGGGGCTGGTTCACAGACAGGAGGGATCTGGTCCACAGACAGGAGGGATCTGGTTCACAGACAGGAGGGATCTGGTCCACAGACAGGAGGGATCTGGTCCACAGACAGGAGGGATCTGGTCCAGGAGGGATCTGGTCCACAGACAGGAGGGATCTGGTTCACAGCCAGGGAGGGATCTGGTCCACAGACAGGAGGATCTGGTCTGGTCCACAGACAGGAGGGATCTGGTCCACAGACAGGAGGGGCTGGTCCACAGACAGGAGGGGCTGGTCCACAGACAGGAGGGCTGGTCCACAGACAGGAGGGATCTGGTCCACAGACAGGAGGGATCTGGTCCACAGACAGGAGGGATCTGGTCCACGGACAGGAGGGATCTGGTCCACAGACAGGAGGGATCTGGTCCACAGACAGGAGGGATCTGGTCTGGTCCACAGACAGGAGGGGGCTGGTCCACAGACAGGAGGGATCTGGTCCACAGACAGGAGGGATCTGGTCCACAGACAGGAGGGATCTGGTCCACAGGAGGGATCTGGTCCAGGAGGGATCTGGTTCACAGACAGGAGGGGCTGGTCCACAGATACAGACAGGAGGGCTGGTCCACAGACAGGAAGAAAGGGCTGGTCCAAATGGAGGGGCTGGTCCACAGACAGGAGGGATCTGGTCCACAGACAGGATTCTGACAGGAGGGGGCTGGTCCACTGACAGGAGGGGCTACATCCCAAGACAGGAGGGATCTGGTCCACAGACAGGAGGGCTGGTTCACAGACAGGAGGGGGCTGGTTCACATCCTGGTTCAAACAGCTGGTTCCTGGGTCTGGTATTGGGGTTAGTCCCAAACAGCCTGGTGGGTTTTGGTATTTGGGGTAAGTCCCAAACAGCCCTGGGTTTGGTATTGGGTTACTGTAAGTCCCAAACAGCCCTGGGTCTGGTATTGAGGGTACATCCCAAACAGCCCTGGGTCTGGTATTGGGGTAAGTCCCAAACAGCCCTGGGTTTGGTATTTGGGGTAAGTCCCAAACAGCCCTGGGGAAGTCATATATTAGGGGGGTAAGTCCCATACAGCCCTGGGTCTGGTATTGGGGTACATCCCAAACAGCCCTGGGTCTGGTATTGGGGTACATCCCAAACAGCCTGGGTCTGGTATTGGGGGTAAGTCCCAAACAGCTGGGTCTGGTATGAGAGACCAGTGGGAGGACAACGCCCTGGACAGCGTATTGGAAGTCCCAAACGCCTGCTTTGGCGTACTGGGGTACCCAAAACGTGCTGAACTGAGGTAAGTCCCATACAGCCCTGGGTCTGGTACGTGGACAGCCCTGGGTCTGGTAATGACGTACTGGAACAGCCCTGGGTCTGGTGATTGGGGTAAGTGGAAGCGTGCTGGGGGAGGAACGTACTGGACAGCGTGCTGGACAACGTACTGTACAACGTACTGGACAACGTACTGGACATCGTACTGGACAATGTACTGTACAACGTACTGGACAACGTACTGGACATCGTACTGGACAATGTACTGGACGATGTACTGGAAGATGTACTGGACGACGTACTGGACGACGTACTGGACGACGTACTGGACAACGTACTGAACAACGTACTGGACAACGTACTGGACAACGTACTGGACATCGTACTGGACAACGTACTGGACAACGTACTGGACACACTCACACCGTTCTATGATTCACTGTCAAATGTTGAATACACTTGTCACGATACGCTATGCAAGTGACCAGCCGCTTCCATAGCAACACACATAGCAATGTCCCTGGAGCCTGGTAACAAACAGAAAGGACTCAATACAAGTTTAACACTTCTTTCTTGAAAATGTGATCAGTATTCATCCACATCCTTAAGCCTGATCAGACCAAGCTACTCTGTTGTGACGTCAATGTCAGTCACTGTCCTGTGTTTGTTCAGTTATGCCATGTGTCATAGTCATATATATGTAGCCAGGCAGGCCCGGACTGTTGGCCCGCTAGCATGTACGTTTGACCAACGACTCTGCCTTTAAGAGAGAGAGTCCAAACAGGGAACACTGGTCTGGCACGGTCCGAGGATGGATTCCTGCAGCGACCGTTGTCCAGATACACTCAGATGTAGTGGCTGGTTGGCATTGCAGAGTGTTTGTGTGTATGTGTGCATGTGTACAGAGCTGGGGTGAGAAGGTCAACCATCGCTACAGGAAAACGTGACACCATTTTTTTTCTCTGTTTTCTTTTCTGTGTGAATTTCAGAAGACTTTTGAAAAAGAGAACAAATTCTGTATCACCAAGATACTTATGTCATGGTCCAGATGATATGAGCTCCACCCACCTGTCTGAGGAAGATTCAGTAGTCTACCATTTTGAAAGCCTACAGATGTAAAAAGAACAGAAAGGCCTGCACACCCTGTTCCTGCAGATGCTGCCAACTATCACCTCTGTTGACAACGTTTTGATCCCAAAGAGCTTCATGAGGTGAAAACATGTAGGCACAGCGCTTCACAGGGGATGATGTTCCAAAGAAACGAAACGCCAACAAACGTGACATGTCGGTTCACCATGAACATGGAATAAAATCCACAGATGACCACCATGCAATGGTTAATGTGCGCAGCTCGACTGCACTGTAGTCGGCTTGAACGTGACAATGTTTCTGACTTGTTGACCTGACCTCCAAGCGAGGCTGGAAGGAAGCCCAGCCATGTCATCACTCAGCTGGGTAGTTTTCTGAATCGCCCCTTGTACCCAGCTGTCAGACTGACAAGGGAATGCGTCCCAAATGCCACTCTATTACCTATATAGTGCACTACTTTTAACCAGGGCCCTATGGCGCTTTATAGGGATTGTGGTACCATTTGGGGCGCTCCCATAGAAATGCTTGGCTCATTCATTGGCAGAGAATTACCAGTCTATGAGGGGTACTGATGAACAGACACGGTAGACCCTCCACTGACCAGTGCCAATAATGGTGGGTCCCCCTAAAGGGGTCAATAGGAGCATAACTCTTTTCTCTGTTCTGAATATCATTTGAGGAGACTATATAAATGGTAGCCTACTGAATCAAATAAACTGAAAGGCTATGTTCAGATGTTCTAATGTTCTGTGTCCTATGTTCTGATGTTCTGTGTTCTGATGTCCTGTGTTCTGATGTCCTATGTTCTGATGTCCTATGTTCTGATGTCCTATGTTCTGATGTCCTATGTTTTATGTTCTGATGTCCTATGTTCTGATGTCCTATGTTCTGATGTTTTATGTTCTGATGTCCTGTTTTATGTTCTGATTTCCTACATGTTCTGATGTCCTATGTTCTATGTTTTATGTTCTGATGTCCTATGTTCTGATGTCCTATGTTTTATGTTCTGATGTCCTGTGTTCTGATTTATGTTCTGATGTCCTATGTTTTATTTCTGATGTCTGATGTCCTATGTTTTATGTTCTGATGTCCTATGTTTTATGTTCTGATGTCCTATGTTTTATGTTCTGATGTCCTATGTTTTATGTTCTGATGTCCTATGTTTTATGTTTTATGTTCTGATGTCCTATGTTTTATGTTCTGATGTCCTATGTTCTGATTTTATGTTCTGATGTCCTATGTTTGTCCTATGTTCTGATGTCCTATGTTTTATGTTCTGATGTCCTATGTTTTATGTTCTGATGTCCTATGTTTTATGTTCTGATGTTCTGATGTCCTATGTTCTGATGTCCTATGTTCTGATGTCCTATGTTTTATGTTCTGATGTCCTATGTTTTATGTTCTGATGTCCTGTGTTTTATGTTCTGATGTCCTGATGTTTCTGATGTCCTATATTCTGATGTCCTATGTTTTATGTTCTGATGTTCCTGATGTTCTATTTTTATGTTCTGATATTCTGTGTCCTATGTTTTATGTTCTGATGTCTATGTTCTGATGTGTGTTCTGATGTTCTGATGTCCTATGTTTTATGTTCTGATGTCCTATGTTTTATGTTCTGATGTCTATGTTCTGATGTTATGTTCTGTTTCTGATGTTCTGTGTTCATGATGTTATGTTATGTTTCTGATGTTTTGTATCTATGTTATGATGTTCTATTTTATGTTTCTATATTCTGTGTTCAGATGTTATGATGTTCTGATATTCTGTGTTCTATGTTCTAATGTTATGTGTTCTGATATTCTGTGTTCAGATGTTCTGATGTTATCATGTTCTGATGTTCTATGTTCTAATGTTCTATTTTATGTGTTGTAATTTTCTGTGTTCAAATGTTATGATCTGTGTTTTTTTTAAATATATATTTTTAAACTAACAACCATACATAAACAAAACTGTGTTATGTGTTCTATGTAGGTTCCTGTGGGCACAGAACCAGATGGTATGAACATCTTGGGCCTGGTTCTCTTTGCCATGGTGTTCGGTGTGGCACTGAGGAAGCTGGGAGAGGAGGGGAGGAGCTCATACGCTTCTTCAACGCTTTCAATGAAGCCACCATGGTGCTGGTGTCCTGGATCATGTGGTGAGTGACCTTAAACAACCCAGATCATGTGATTAGCCTCTCCTGGTTCCCAAGACTATTCCCAAGGGAAAACAAGAGGAGCTTCTGATGGCTCACTAGATAAAGTCTGTACTGTTTATTCCTTAAGAACTGCAGGAGGTGTTGTAGGCTGCTGGCTATGCATTTGACACTGAAATGAGAAGCTACTTTTTGACTCTGAAGCTGCCTACTTATGTAGAATCAAATTAAACATTTAATTACATTTCTGATAAATGTTTTAGCTTTTCCTTTCAAATAAATCTGCAGCAAAAATAGATATTCTGTTAGTCATCACCTCACCAAATGGTATACATTCTATATTTCTCCTAACTCAGGTACGTCCCGTTCGGCATCATGTTCCTGGTGGGAAGTAAGATAGTGGAGATGGAGGATGTGGTTCTGTTGGTGACCAGTCTGGGAAATACATATTTGCCTCTGTCCTGGGTCATATCATCCACGGGGTTATCCTGCCTCTCATCTACTTTGGGTTCACACGCAAGAACCCCTTCAGCTTCCTGTCCGGCCTCATCACGCCCTTCACCACCGCCTTCGCCACCTGCTCCAGGTAGGCCTCTGTTACTGTATCCCTCCACCAGTCCACTATCCCTCCACCAGTCCAAGTACTATCCCTCCACTAGTCCTCTATCCCTCCACCAGTCCAAGTACTATCCCTCCACCAGTCCAGGTACTATCCCTCCACCAGTCCAAGTACTATCCCTCCACCAGTCCAAGTACTATCCCTCCACCAGTCCAGGTACTATCCCTCCACCAGTCCAGGTACTATCCCTCCACCAGTCCAGGTACTATACCTCCACCAGTCCAGGTACTATCCCTCCACCAGTCCAAGTACTATCCCTCCACCAGTCCAGGTACTATCCCTCCACCAGTCCAAGTACTATCCCCACCAGTCCAGGTACTATCCCTCCACCAGTCCAAGTACTATCCCTATCCACCAAGTACTAGTCCAAGGTACTATCCCTCCACCAGTCCAGGTACTATCCCTCCACCAGTCCAGGTACTATCCCTCCACCAGTCCAGGTACTATCCCTCCACCAGTCCAGGTACTATCCCTCCACCAGTCCAGTACTATCCCTCCACCAGTCCAGGTACTATCCCTCCACCAGTCCAGGTACTATCCCTCCACCAGTGATCCCTCCACTCATTGGTACTATCCCTCCACCAGTCTCCCTCCACCAGTCCAGACTATCCCTCCAAAAATAACCAGTCCAGGTACATCCCTCCACCAGTCCAGGTACATGATTGTCCATACTATCCCTCCACCAGTCCAGGTACTGTCCCTCCACCAGATCAGTAGGTACTATCCCTCCACCTGATATCATTGGTTAATTCTCAGATATAAAAATAACATATCAAAAACATGATTGATTACGTGCGATCATAGATACAATTTGGCATTTACAACAGCAAAATCACAATAATCACAAGAATGGCTTCATATCAAAGTCTACGTTGAGACCGAAGGAAGCAAGACTCTTTAAATTAAAGATCCAGGCAGCCTCTCATTTTAACAATAAATTGTCGAGGTCACCCCCCGTCTCCAGCAGCGCCCACACCGACCTCGGGGGCGACCCGGGGACGAGGCGCAGGGCGATCCGGATGGAGACAGTGGAAATTCCGCAGCAACGAAGGGTCACGATGAACGTGTACTGCCCCCGACTCGAGTCCTGGCAATATGACCAGAGGGGCGGAGGAAACCTCAGCTTCCTGGGACGGACCAGCCACCACCCGGCCTGAGGAGAGACACATGGAGCAGGGTTAATGCTAATCAGGAAGCTGTAACTCACACCTCGTTCAGTCTCCTCAGGACTTTAAATGGCCTCAGGGTCGAAACCTGCTGCGGTGAGCGGTCGGCTCTCGCTTTTGCCGCCTCAGGTGCACATGGCTGTCCCAGGTCTCCTCAAGCACTTGAACCATTCGTACCCGCGGAGCATTGACTGTCTGATGCCCACCTACCCAGTACGCACTGGAAAGGAGAGTGGTTAGTGGAGGAGTGGCGGGTGAAAACCTGGCGGTCCTGGCAATATGACCGCAGAAACCTACCCACGTCCTGATTTTACTCTCTCCACCTGCCCGTTACTCTCAGGGTGAAAACCTGAGAGTAAGGCTGAGGCCCCCAGGCGTTCTATGAACGCTCTCCAGACCCCCCGGACGTGAACTGGGGACCCCGATCAGAGACTATGTCTTCAGGCACCCCGTAGTGCCGGAAGACGTGAGTGAACAGGGCCTTCGCAGTCTGTAGGGCCATAGGGAGACCGGGCAGAGGAAGGAGACGGCAGGACTGATCCACAACCACCAGGATCGTGGTGTTGCCCTGTGAGGGAGGAAGATGCATCAGGAAGTCCACCGACAGGTGCCACCACGGCTGTTGTGGAACGGGTAGGGGTTGTAACTTCCCTCTGGGCAGGTGCCTGGGAGCCTTGCACTGGGGGCACACCGAGCAGGAGGAAACATAAACCCTCACGTCCTTGGCCAAGGTGGGCCACCAGTACTTCCCACTAAGGCAACGCACCGTCCGACCGATGCCAGGATGACCAGAGGAGGGTGACGTATGGGCCCAATAGATCAAACGGTCGTGGACAGCAGACGGAACGTACAGGCACCCAGCTCTGGACACTGGGGGGGAGTGGGCTCTGTGCGTAACGCCCGCTCGATGTCCGCGTCCAGCTCCCACATCACCCGGTGCCACCAGGCAAGAGGCGGAAGTATGGGAGTGTGATCCATGGACCGCTCCTCTGTGTCATACATCCGGGACAGTGCATCTGTCTTAGCGTTCTGGGAACCTGGTCTGAAAACAAAACGGGTAAAGAATATAGCCCACCTTGCCTGGCGAGGGTTCAGTCTCCTCGCCGCACGAATGTACTCCAGATTGCAGTGGTCAGTCCAGATGAGAAAAGGGTGTTTAGCCCTCTCAAGACTATGTCTCCACGCCTTCAGAGCCTTGACAACAGCCAACAGCTCCAGGTCCCCCACATCATAGTTTCGCTCTGCCGGGCTGAGCTTCTTGAAAAGAAAGCCCAGGGCAGAGCTTTGGTGGCGTGCCCGAGCACTGAGAGAGCACACCTCCTATCCCAGGCTCGGACGCATCCACCTCCACTATGAACGCCAAAGAGGGATCCGGATGAGCCAACACAGGAGCCGAGGTAAACAGAGCCTTCAGGTGACCAAAGCCCTGTCCGCCTCAGCTGACCACTGTAATCGTAACAGGCCCCCCTTCAGCAGTGAGGTAATGGGAGCTGCTACCTGACCAAAACCCCGGATAAACCTCCGGTAGTAGTTGGCAAACCCCAGAAACCACTGCATTTCCTTTACCGTTGTGGGAGTTGGCCAATTACACACGGCTGAAATGTGGTCACTCTCCATTCTCCACCCCTGAAGTGGAAATGCAGTACCCTAAGAAGGAGACGGACTGTTGGAAGAACAGACATTTCTCAGCCTTGACGTACAGGTCAGGCTCCAACAGCACCCTGCGCACCAGGGACACATGCTCGGCGCGTGTAGTGGAGTATATCAGAATGTCGTCGATATACACCACTACACCCTGCCCGCAGGTCCCGGACAAATCTCGTCAACAAAGGCCAGGAAGACTGATTCAGCATTCATCAACCCGTATGGCATGACGAGCTACTCATAGTGCCCTGAGGTGGTACTAAATGCCGTCTTCCACTTGTCTCCCTCCCGGATACGCATCAGGTTGTAAGCGCTCCTGAGATCCAATTTTGTGAAGAAGCGTGCCCCGCGCATTGACTCTATCGCACTGGTGATGAGAGACAGCGAGTAGCTCTACTTCACAGTGATCTGATTGATACCCTGATAGTCAATACACGGGCGCAGACCTCCATCCTTCTTCTTCACAAAAAAGAAACTAGAGGAGGCGGGTGAAGTGGAGGGCTAAATGTATCCCAGCTCCAGGGATTCAGAGACATATGTTTACATAGTCACCGTATCTTCCTGTGACAGACGATACACGTGACTCTGTTAGAGTTGTGTAAATTTGAATCTGGTATCAGGATAAATATAATAATGAGTCACCGGTTGTATACTATGTATTTTTTATTAGCTAAGTAATAAATGGCAAATGCAACTTTCGTATATATGGGCTCGCTGTAATACCACGCAGGGCAGAACAGGGAACTGACAGGATGTATGTAAACAGTGTTCTTATACTGTGATGGACATAGTTCCAACCAGTCTGTTGGCATATCACAGTAGAGGCTGGGCGTGGTTTAAACTTGCTCAGCCTATTGCAGGCGCTCAGGCGGGTCCCCGCCTCTTGGCGCTTCTTGGAGTCCTCCCTCCGTCGATGTATAGATTCCTACTGTTCTGGTATTGTGCTATTGTGTTGTTCAGTATTTCTCCATCTCAATTAAACCTCGTGATGACCACCCCTCCCTATCACAACTTTGTAAGATACAGCAAGTCACACCACATGCTCAATATTGTTACATACAAACACAAGGACAAAGCATCTGCTGGGCTGTTATCTACAGTTTTGCAACATGCAGGTCACACCATGTTACTCAGTTCTT
This sequence comes from Oncorhynchus nerka, assembly GCF_034236695.1. Taxonomy (NCBI): domain Eukaryota; kingdom Metazoa; phylum Chordata; class Actinopteri; order Salmoniformes; family Salmonidae; genus Oncorhynchus; species Oncorhynchus nerka. Next base: position 48,622 of record NW_027040361.1, read on the forward strand.
GTCACACACACAAACAGGCAAGTAGATGTAGCAAGCAGTTGTTTAATCTCATGATGATGCTCAAGTGCACAAATGCAAATACTTCACACAGCCAATATCAGATCATATTTAATCATATATATATGGTAATGGCTATAATGTAAAACACAGGATCCCACAACTCCTGGGAAGTGCTGCGTCTACCAGGAGATTTATCGCACAATCCCCCCGTCGATGAGGTGGTAATTTAGTCGCCCTCTTCTTATAGAAGGCGAGAGCCAAATCGGCATATTCTGAGGGGATGTGCATGGTGGAGACCTGGTCTGGGCTTTCCAACGTAGTCGCACCGATGGAAACCACCCACACACCTCCCTGAGCACTCATGTGACCACCCCGTGAGAGCCCTCTGTTGCCACGAAATAGTGGGGTCATGACAGGCCAACCAGGGTAGACCCAGCACCACGGGAAACGCAGGAGAATCAATAAGGAAGAGGCTGATTCTCTCCTTATGACCCTCCTGCATAACCATGTCAAGTGGAGCGGTGGCATTCCTTATAAGCCCTGACCCTAGTGGTCGACTATCTTCGGCATGCACAGTGAAGGGCATATCCACAGGAACAATGGGAATCCCTAAACTAGGAGCAAATGAACAATCAATAAAATTCCCAGCTGCGCCTGAATCTACTAGGGCCTTATGCTGGGAATGCGGGGAAAACTCAGGAAATGAAATAAACACATACATGTGAGCAACAGGGGGGCTCTGGGTGAGCCTGGTGCCAACTCACCTGGGGTGACGCGATAGTGCCCTGCCTGCTGCCTCGACTCCCTGAGGAACCCTCCCCCCCAGCACCGACCAGCAGTGTGCCCTCTGCGGCCACAGATGGTACAGGGAATGGCCCCTCCTCTGGTCACCCTAAGTGCAGCACCTCCCAGCTCCACGGGCATCGGAGCGGAGGTGCTGGGGTGCTGGGGGATGGAACTGACAGGTCCCGATCCAGACGTCCGCGGGCAGTCAGCAGGTTGTCCAGCCGGATGGACCTGTCCACCAGCTTGTCCAATGTGAGGGTGGTGTCTCGGCAGGCCAACTCCCGGCAGACGTCCTTGCGCAGACTGCACCTGTAGTGATCGATCAGGGCCCTGTCGTTCCATCCCGCTGGCGGCCAGGGTCCGGAAGACCAAGGCAAAATCCTGCTCGCTCCGCCCCCTGCCTCAGGTGGAACAAACGCTCTGCATAATGGTCCAACGCCGCGTCTCCCCTCACTCCATACGGCGTTGGCTCACTCCAGGGCTTTGCCTGAGGGGCGGGAGACGACGGCGGACACACTCTCACGCCCCGAAGGAGCCGGGTAGACGGTCGCCAGGTGGAGCTCCAGCTGTAGTAGAAACCCCTGGCATCCGGCAGCAGTCCCATCATACTCCTCGGGAGCGAGAGTCGAATCCCGCTGGCACCAGGTGGAAGAGGGGTGGACAGTGGCACCTGTTGTAGTGGGGCGGTGGTGAAGGTGCTGGAAAACCTCCTTCTCCCTCCCAACGATCCATCGTCTACAGCAAGCGATCCATGGTTGTGCCCAGACGTTGCAACATGGTCGCGTGCTGCTGAACTCGCTCCTCCACTGCAACTGGTAGGGCGTCTGCTCCTGCTGCTCCTTCTTCGGGTGAGTGACTCTGTAAGGGTCCGGTGTGTAGCTGGTGTGGAGAATTAGGCGCAGGACAGCAAATATGAGTAATCAACATTACTTTGTACATTTGTCATTTTGAGTAAAAGTACATCACGAGCACACCACGACAGACCGAAAATACAATAAACAATCACTCACAAATACAACACGAGGAACAGAGGGTTAAATAATAAACAAGTAATTGATTGAGTGAAGCCAGGTGTGATAAGACAAAGACAGAACAAATGGAAAATGAAAAGTGGATCGGTGGTGGCTAGAAAGCCGGTGACGCGACCGCCGAATGCCGCCCCAACAAGGAGAGGGACCGACTTTGGCGGATGTCGTGACATGAAATCTGATTGTTTTTGCAAATTCTTTGATTCGACAGAATTGGCTGTAGGGCAAACTGTTTTTCAAGGGAAGTGGGTGACAACTATCAGCCCTCAACAAACTGTAAAGATCAGTGGGTTCCTGTAAAGATCAGTGTATAGAACATTATCCTCACACAGGATCAGAAGATCAAAGAAACTGATCTGACGTGTATCAGATTACATTGTACATCTCAGATGCTCAGAACAAGAGTTAAGAAAAGCATGGAATGCCTGGAGCTGTTTTGCATCACCCCTCTATAGAACAAAAATATCAGCAATATACCGTTTTCAAATAATGATGTTAGGCAATAATCGTTTCTTGAGTGGATTAAAAATGGACTGTTTCTCCATGTAACCCACATACAAATTAGCATAGTTAGGAGCCATGGGGAATCCCATAGCAGTACCCTTCGTCTGAATAAATAAATAATTTAGAAACATGAAGTAGTTGTGTGTGAGTACTATTTCAACCAATATTATAATGCAGGCACTGGAAGGTAGTTCATTAGGGTCACGTTGAGGAAGAAAATGTTCCATAGCTTCAATAGCGCCCTCGTGTGGAATATGTGTATAACTACTCAACATCAAAAGTAGCTAACAAAGTATTATCAGGGAGAGGATCAAGAGATTTAATAATAGAGACCATACTGCTGATGTCCTTTACAAAGGAGGGGTGCTGTTCTGAGATCATACTGCTGGTGTCCTTTACAAAGGAGGGGAGCTGTTCTGAGACCATACTGCTGGTGTCCTTTACAAAGGAGGGGAGCTGTTCTGAGATCATACTGCTGATGTCCTTTACAAAGGAGGGGTGCTGTTCTGAGATCATACTGCTGATGTCCTTTACAAAGGAGGGGAGCTGTTCTGAGATCATACTGCTGATGTCCTTTACAAAGGAGGGGTGCTGTTCTGAGATCATACTGCTGATGTCCTTTACAAAGGAGGGGAGCTGTTCTGAGATCATACTGCTGATGTCCTTTACAAAGGAGGGGAGCTGTTCTGAGATCATACTGCTGGTGTCCTTTAGGAGGGGAGCTGTTCTGAGATCATACTGCTGATGTCCTTTACAAAGGAGGGGAGCTGTTCTGAGATCATACTGCTGATGTCCTTTACAAAGGAGGGGAGCTGTTCTGAGATCATACTGCTGGTGTCCTTTAGGAGGGGAGCTGTTCTGAGATCATACTGCTGGTGTCCTTTAGGAGGGGAGCTGTTCTGAGATCATACTGCTGATGTCCTTTACAAAGGAGGGGAGCTGTTCTGAGATCATACTGCTGATGTCCTTTAGGAGGGGAGCTGTTCTGAGATCATACTGCTGATGTCCTTTACAAAGGAGGGGAGCTGTTCTGAGATCATACTGCTGATGTCCTTTACAAAGGAGGGGAGCTGTTCTGAGATCATACTGCTGATGTCCTTTACAAAGGAGGGGAGCTGTTCTGAGATCATACTGCTGATGTCCTTTAGGAGGGGAGCTGTTCTGAGATCATACTGCTGATGTCCTTTACAAAGGAGGGGAGCTGTTCTGAGATCATACTGCTGGTGTCCTTTACAAAGGAGGGGAGCTGTTCTGAGATCATACTGCTGGTGTCCTTTACAAAGGAGGGGAGCTGTTCTGAGATCATACTGCTGGTGTCCTTTACAAAGGAGGGGAGCTGTTCTGAGATCATACTGCTGGTGTCCTTTACAAAGGAGGGGAGCTGTTCTGAGATCATACTGCTGATGTCCTTTACAAAGGAGGGGAGCTGTTCTGAGATCATACTGCTGGTGTCCTTTACAAAGGAGGGGAGCTGTTCTGAGATCATACTGCTGGTGTCCTTTACAAAGGAGGGGAGCTGTTCTGAGATCATACTGCTGATGTCCTTTACAAAGGAGGGGAGCTGTTCTGAGATCATACTGCTGATGTCCTTTACAAAGGAGGGGAGCTGTTCTGAGATCATACTGCTGATGTCCTTTACAAAGGAGGGGAGCTGTTCTGAGATCATACTGCTGGTGTCCTTTACAAAGGAGGGGAGCTGTTCTGAGATCATACTGCTGGTGTCCTTTACAAAGGAGGGGAGCTGTTCTGAGATCATACTGCTGATGTCCTTTACAAAGGAGGGGAGCTGTTCTGAGACCATACTGCTGATGTCCTTTACAAAGGAGGGGAGCTGTTCTGAGATCATACTGCTGGTGTCCTTTACAAAGGAGGGGTGCTGTTCTGAGATCATACTGCTGGTGTCCTTTACAAAGGAGGGGAGCTGTTCTGAGATCATACTGCTGGTGTCCTTTACAAAGGAGGGGTGCTGTTCTGAGATCATACTGCTGGTGTCCTTTACAAAGGAGGGGTGCTGTTCTGAGATCATACTGCTGGTGTCCTTTACAAAGGAGGGGAGCTGTTCTGAGATCATACTGCTGGTGTCCTTTACAAAGGAGGGGAGCTGTTCTGAGATCATACTGCTGGTGTCCTTTACAAAGGAGGGGAGCTGTTCTGAGATCATACTGCTGGTGTCCTTTACAAAGGAGGGGAGCTGTTCTGAGATCATACTGCTGATGTCCTTTACAAAGGAGGGGTGCTGTTCTGAGATCATACTGCTGGTGTCCTTTACAAAGGAGGGGAGCTGTTCTGAGATCATACTGCTGATGTCCTTTACAAAGGAGGGGAGCTGTTCTGAGATCATACTGCTGGTGTCCTTTACAAAGGAGGGGAGCTGTTCTGAGATCATACTGCTGGTGTGCTTTAGGAGGGGAGCTGTTCTGAGATCATACTGCTGGTGTCCTTTAAAGGAAAGGAGGAGCTGTTCTGAGATCATACTGCTGGTGTCCTTTACAAAGGAGGGGAGCTGTTCTGAGATCATACTGCTGGTGTCCTTTACAAAGGAGGGGAGCTGTTCTGAGATCATACTGCTGGTGTCCTTTAGGAGGGGAGCTGTTCTGAGATCATACTGCTGGTGTCCTTTACAAAGGAGGGGAGCTGTTCTGAGGTCATACTGCTGGTGTCCTTTAGGAGAGGAGCTGTTCTGCGATCATACTGCTGGTGTCCTTTACAAAGGAGGGGAGCTGTTCTGAGATCATACTGCTGGTGTCCTTTACAAATGAGGGGAGCTGTTCTGAGTTCATACTGCTGGTGTCCTTTACAAAGGAGGGGAGCTGTTCTGAGATCATACTGCTGGTGACCTTTACAAAGGAGGGGAGCTGTTCTGAGGTCATACTGCTGGTGTCCTTTACAAAGCAAGGAGACATGGGCAGGGCTCAATATCTTGCTTGATAAATTGAAGACACTCAGCCTCGTGGGTTCTGGGACCGTGTGAACGCCTCCCTCTGCCTCTGGTAGTCGCTTTCTTCTTACCTCTGCCGGAGCGGCATCTCGTCGGTGCGCGTGTCCACGGCCACCTCCGCCCTTCCGTTGGCCCAGGCTCTCGTTGGATAAACATCTGCCATTGGAAGCAGATGAGGCGCTGGTTGTAGTGTTGGTCAGACGGGTGGATAGAAGGCAGCGGCATCTCGTCGGTGCGCGTGTCCACGGCCACCTCCGCCCTTCCGTTGGCCCAGGCTCTCGTTGGATAAACATCTGCCACTGGAAGCAGATGAGGCGCTGGTTGTAGTGTTGGTCAGACGGGCTGGATAGAAGGAAGCGGCATCCCTCCTGCGTCTGTCATGGAGAGGAGGAGCAGGACCTCGTCAGGGTTTCTCCAGAAGTAGACTTTATCCTCGGCCTTGTCTTTTTTGTCGTGGTTGAAAATCTTGATTTTAAGTTCCTTTATTTCTGTAGACAACTTGTCCTGGAGCGCTCGGTTAGTTTTCATCAGTTCATTAAATATGCCATCATCATTAACAGCTCCTTGCAGGGCTGTGCGTTTCTCTTCAATCGTGTTATCCATTTCAATCAAATGTTTTTTCAACTGCTCAACAATTATCTTATCATGCTCCCTTTGGCTGTCTTCAAAGTGATCTTGTTTGGGTCTTAGACCAGTGTCAGGAAAATAATTATCATTCCACATCGTTTAAGAGCTTTTTTGCATAGGATTCAGATCGGCTCAAACACACAAAGCAGCCAATCAGCATACAGACAGTAATAAACATGAACAAACCAGTGTGACCTGATTACCCAGTAAATCCTCCACTTCTGTTAACCCAGTGACCTGATTACCCAGTAAATCCTCCACTTCTGTGAACCCAGTGTGACCTGGTTACCCAGTAAATCCCTCCACTTCTGTTAACCCAGTGTGACCTGATTACTCAGTAAATCCCTCCACTTCTGTTAACCCAGTGTGACCCAGTGTGAACTTACCTGGTTACCAGTAAATCCCTCCACTTCTGTTAACCCAGTGTGACCTGATTACCCAGTAAATCCCTCCACTTCTGTTAACCCAGTGTGACCTGATTACCCAGTAAATCCCTCCACTCCACTCTGTTAACCCAGTGACCTGATTACCCAGTAAATCCCTCCACTTCTGTTAACCCAGTGTGACCTGATTACCCAGTAAATCCCTCCACTCTGTTAACCCAGTGACCTGATTACCCAGTAAATCCTCCACTTCTGTTAACCCAGTGTGACCTGATTACCCAGTAAATCCCTCCACTTCTGTTAACCCAGTGTGACCTGATTACCCAGTAAATCCCTCCACTTCTGTTAACCCAGTGTGACCTGATTACTCAGTAAATCCCTCCACTTCTGTTAACCCAGTGTGACCTGATTACCCAGTAAATCCCTCCACTTCTGTTAACCCAGTGTGACCTGATTACCCAGTAAATCCCTCCACTTCTGTGAACCCAGTGTGACCTGATTACCCAGTAAATCCCTCCACTTCTGTGAACCCAGTGTGACCTGATTACCCAGTAAATCCCTCCACTTCTGTTAACCCAGTGTGACCTGATTACCCAGTAAATCCCTCCACTTCTGTTAACCTAGTGTGACCTGATTACCCAGTAAATCCCTCCACTTCTGTGAACCCAGTGTGACCTGATTACCCAGTAAATCCTCCACCTCTGTGAACCCAGTGTGACCTGATTACCCAGTAAATCCCTCCACCTTGTGAACCCAGTGTGACCTGGTTACCCAGTAAATCCCTCCACCTCTGTGAACCCAGTGTGACCTGATTACCCAGTAAATCCCTCCACTTCTGTTAACCCAGTGTGACCTGATTACCCAGTCCTCCACTTCTGTGAACCCAGTGTGACCTGGGTTACCCAGTAAATCCCTCCACCCAGTGTGACCTGATTACTCAGTAAATCCCCTCTAACCCAGTGTGACCTGATTACCCAGTAAATCCCTCCACTTCTGTGAACCCAGTGTGACCTGATTACCCAGTAAATCCCTCCACTTCTGTTAACCCAGTGACCTGATTACCCAGTAAATCCTCCACTTCTGTGAACCCAGTGTGACCTGATTACCCAGTAAATCCCTCCACTTCTGTTAACCCAGTGTGACCTGATTACCCAGTAAATCCCTCCACTTCTGTTAACCCAGTGTGACCTGATAACCCAGTAAATCCCTCCACTTCTGTTAACCTAGTGTGACCTGATTACCCAGTAAATCCCTCCACTTCTGTTAACCTAGTGTGACCTGATTACCCAGTAAATCCCTTTTCACTTCTGTTAACCCAGTGTGACCTGATTACCCAGTAAATCCCTCCACTTCTGTGGGTAACCCAGTGTGACCTGATTACCCAGTAAATCCCTCCACGTCTGTTAACCCAGTGTGACCTGATTACCCAGTAAATCCCTCCACTTCTGTTAACCCAGTGTGACCTGATTACCCAGTAAATCCCCTCCACTTCTGTTAACCCAGTGTGACCTGATTACCCAGTAAATCCCTCCACTTCTGTTAACCCAGTGTGACCTGGGATTACCCAGTAAATCCCTCCACTTCTGTGAACCCAGTGTGACCTGATTACCCAGTAAATCCCTCCACTTCTGTGAACCCAGTGTGACCTGATTACCCAGTAAATCCCTCCACTTCTGTTAACCCAGTGTGACCTGATTACCCAGTAAATCCCTCCACTTCTGTTAACCCAGTGTGACCTGATTACCCAGTAAATCCTCCACTTCTGTGAACCCAGTGTGACCTGATTACCCAGTAAATCCCTCCACTTCTGTTAACCCAGTGTGACCTGATTACCCAGTAAATCCCTCCACTTCTGTTAACCCAGTGTGACCTGATTACCCAGTAAATCCCTCCACTCTGTTAACCCAGTGTGACCTGATTACCCAGTAAATCCTCCACTTCTGTTAACCCAGTGTGACCTGATTACCCAGTAAATCCCTCCACTTCTGTTAACCCAGTGTGACCTGATTACCCAGTAAATCCCTCCACGTCTGTGAACCCAGTGTGACCTGATTACCCAGTAAATCCCTCCACTTCTGTGAACCCAGTGTGACCTGATTACCCAGTAAATCCCTCCACTTCTGTTAACCCAGTGTGACCTGATTACCCAGTAAATCCCTCCACTTCTGTTAACCCAGTGTGACCTGGTTACCCAGTAAATCCCTCCACTTCTGTTAACCCAGTGTGACCTGATTACCCAGTAAATCCCTCCCACTTCTGTTAACCCAGTGTGACCTGATTACCCAGTAAATCCCTCCACTTCTGTTAACCCAGTGTGACCTGATTACTCAGTAAATCCCTCCACTTCTGTTAACCCAGTGTGACCTGATTACCCAGTAAATCCCTCCACTTCTGTTAACCCAGTGTGACCTGGATTACCCAGTAAATCCCTCCACTTCTGTGAACCCAGTGTGACCTGATTACCCAGTAAATCCCTCCACTTCTGTTAACCCAGTGTGACCTGGATTACCCAGTAAATCCCTCCACTTCTGTTAACCCAGTGTGACCTGATTACCCAGTAAATCCCTCCACTTCTGTGAACCCAGTGTGACCTGATTACCCAGTAAATCCCTCCACTTCTGTGAACCCAGTGTGACCTGATTACCCAGTAAATCCCTCCACTTCTGTGAACCCAGTGTGACCTGATTACCCAGTAAATCCCTCCACTTCTGTTAACCCAGTGTGACCTGATTACCCAGTAAATCCCTCCACTTCTGTTAACCTAGTGTGACCTGATTACCCAGTAAATCCCTCCACTTCTGTTAACCCAGTGTGACCTGATTACCCAGTAAATCCCTCCACTTCTGTTAACCCAGTGACCTGATTACCCAGTAAATCCCTCCACTTCTGTTAACCCAGTGTGACCTGATTACCCAGTAAATCCCTCCACTTCTGTTAACCCAGTGTGACCTGATTACCCAGTAAATCCTCCACTTCTGTTAACCCAGTGTGACCTGATTACCCAGTAAATCCTCCACTTCTGTTAACCCAGTGTGACCTGATTACCCAGTAAATCCCTCCACTTCTGTTAACCCAGTGTGACCTGATTACCCAGTAAATCCCTCCACTTCTGTGAACCCAGTGTGACCTGATTACTCAGTAAATCCCTCCACTCTGTGAACCCAGTGTGACCTGATTACCCAGTAAATCCCTCCACTTCTGTTAACCCAGTGTGACCTGATTACCCAGTAAATCCCTCCACTTCTGTTAACCCAGTGTGACCTGATTACCCAGTAAATCCCTCCACTTCTGTTAACCTAGTGACCTGGATTACCCAGTAAATCCTCCACTTCTGTTAACCTAGTGTGACCTGATTACCCAGTAAATCCCTCCACTTCTGTTAACCCAGTGTGACCTGATTACCCAGTAAATCCCTCCACTTCTGTTAACCCAGTGTGACCTGATTACCCAGTAAATCCCTCCACTTCTGTGAACCCAGTGTGACCTGGATTACCCAGTAAATCCCTCCACTTCTGTGAACCCAGTGTGACCTGGGATTACCCAGTAAATCCCTCCACTTCTGTGAACCCAGTGTGACCTGATTACCCAGTAAATCCCTCCACTTCTGTTAACCCAGTGTGACCTGATTACCCAGTAAATCCCTCCACTTCTGTTAACCCAGTGTGACCTGATTACCCAGTAAATCCCTCCACTTCTGTTAACCCAGTGTGACCTGATTACCCAGTAAATCCCTCCACTTCTGTTAACCCAGTGTGACCTGATTACCCAGTAAATCCCTCCACTTCTGTTAACCCAGTGTGACCTGATTACCCAGTAAATCCCTCCACTTCTGTTAACCCAGTGTGACCTGATTACCCAGTAAATCCCTCCACTTCTGTTAACCCAGTGTGACCTGATTACCCAGTAAATCCCTCCACTTCTGTGAACCCAGTGTGACCTGACTTACCCAGTAAATCCCTCCACTTCTGTTAACCCAGTGACCTGATTACCCAGTAAATCCTCCACTTCTGTTAACCCAGTGTGACCTGATTACCCAGTAAATCCCTCCACTTCTGTTAACCTGTGTGAACCCAGTAAATCCAGTGAACCCAGTGTGACCTGATTACCCAGTAAATCCCTCCACTTCTGTTAACCCAGTGTGACCTGATTACCCAGTAAATCCTCCACTTCTGTTAACCCAGTGTGACCTGATTACCCAGTAAATCCCTCCACTTCTGTGAACCCAGTGTGACCTGATTACCCAGTAAATCCCTCCACTTCTGTTAACCCAGTGTGACCTGATTACCCAGTAAATCCCTCCACTTCTGTTAACCCAGTGTGACCTGATTACCCAGTAAATCCCTCCACTTCTGTTAACCCAGTGTGACCTGGTTACCCAGTAAATCCCTCCACTTCTGTTAACCCAGTGTGACCTGATTACCCAGTAAATCCTCCACTTCTGTGAACCCAGTGTGACCTGATTACCCAGTAAATCCCTCCACTTCTGTGAACCCAGTGTGACCTGATTACCCAGTAAATCCCTCCACTTCTGTGAACCCAGTGTGACCTGATTACCCAGTAAATCCCTCCACTTCTGTTAACCCAGTGTGACCTGATTACCCAGTAAATCCCTCCACTTCTGTTAACCCAGTGACCTGATTACCCAGTAAATCCCTCCACTTCTGTTAACCCAGTGTGACCTGATTACCCAGTAAATCCCTCCACTTCTGTTAACCTAGTGTGACCTGATTACCCAGTAAATCCCTCCACTTCTGTTAACCCAGTGACCTGATTACCCAGTAAATCCCTCCACTTCTGTTAACCCAGTGTGACCTGATTACCCAGTAAATCCCTCCACTTCTGTTAACCCAGTGACCTGGAACCCAGTGATTACCCAGTAAATCCCTCCACTTCTGTGAACCCAGTGTGACCTGATTACCCAGTAAATCCTCCACTTCTGTTAACCCAGTGTGACCTGGTATTACCCAGTAAATCCCTCCACTTCTGTTAACCCAGTGTGACCTGATTACCCAGTAAATCCCTCCACTTCTGTTAACCCAGTGTGACCTGATTACCCAGTAAATCCACTCTGTGAACCCAGTGTGACCTGACCCAGTCTCCACGTCTTGTTAACCCAGTGTGACCTGATTACCCAGTAAATCCTCCACTTCTGTTAACCCAGTGTGACCTGATTACCCAGTAAATCCCTCCACTTCTGTTAACCCAGTGTGACCTGATTACCCAGTAAATCTCTCCACTTCTGTTAACCCAGTGTGACCTGATTACCCAGTAAATCCCTCTCCACTTCTGTTAACCCAGTGTGACCTGATTACCCAGTAAATCCCTCCACTTCTGTGAACCTAGTGTGACCTGATTACCCAGTAAATCCCTCCACTTCTGTTAACCCAGTGTGACCTGGATTACCCAGTAAATCCCTCCACTTCTGTTAACCCAGTGTGACCTGATTACCCAGTAAATCCCTCCACTTCTGTTAACCCAGTGTGACCTGATTACCCAGTAAATCCCTCCACTTCTGTTAACCCAGTGTGACCTGATTACCCAGTAAATCCCTCCACTTCTGTGAACCCAGTGTGACCTGATTACCCAGTAAATCCCTCCACTTCTGTGAACCCAGTGTGACCTGATTACCCAGTAAATCCTCCACTTCTGTTAACCCAGTGTGACCTGATTACCCAGTAAATCCCTCCACTTCTGTGAACCTAGTGTGACCTGATTACCCAGTAAATCCCTCCACTTCTGTTAACCCAGTGTGACCTGATTACCCAGTAAATCCCTCCACTTCTGTTAACCCAGTGTGACCTGATTACCCAGTAAATCCCTCCACTTCTGTTAACCCAGTGTGACCTGATTACCCAGTAAATCCCTCCACTTCTGTTAACCCAGTGTGACCTGATTACCCAGTAAATCCCTCCCACTTCTGTTAACCCAGTGTGACCTGATTACCCAGTAAATCCCTCCACTTCTGTTAACTGTTAACCCAGTAAAATCCCTCCACTTCTGTTAACCCAGTGACCTGATTACCAGTAACCTCCACTTCTGTTAACCCAGTTGACCTGATTACCCAGTAAATCCCTCCACTTCTGTTAACCCAGTGTGACCTGAACCCAGTAAATCCCTCCACTTCTGTGAACCCAGTGACCTGATTACCCAGTAAATCCTCCACTTCTGTGAACCCAGTGACCTGATTACCCAGTAAATCCCTCCACTTCTGTTAACCCAGTGTGACCTGGATTACCCAGTAAATCCCTCCACTTCTGTTAACCCAGTGTGACCTGATTACCCAGTAAATCCCTCCACTTCTGTTAACCTAGTGTGACCTGATTACCCAGTAAATCCTCCACTTCTGTTAACCCAGTGTGACCTGAACCCAGTAAATCCCTCCACTTCTGTTAACCCAGTGTGACCTGATTACCCAGTAAATCCTCTCCACTTCTGTGAACCCAGTGTGACCTGATTACCCAGTAAATCCCTCCACTTCTGTTAACCCAGTGTGACCTGATTACCCAGTAAATCCCTCCACTTCTGTTAACCCAGTGTGACCTGATTACCCAGTAAATCCCTCCACTTCTGTTAACCCAGTGTGACCTGGATTACCCAGTAAATCCCTCCACCTCTGTGAACCCAGTGACCTGATTACCCAGTAAATCCCTCCACTTCTGTGAACCCAGTGTGACCTGATTACCCAGTAAATCCCTCCCACTTCTGTTAACCCAGTGTGACCTGATTACCCAGTAAATCCCTCCACTTCTGTTAACCTAGTGTGACCTGATTACCCAGTAAATCCCTCCACTTCTGTTAACCTAGTGTGACCTGATTACCCAGTAAATCCCTCCACTTCTGTTAACCCAGTGTGACCTGTTACCCAGAACCTCCACTTCTGTTAACCCAGTGTGACCTGGGATTACCCAGTAAATCCCTCCACTTCTGTTAACCCAGTGTGACCTGATTACCCAGTAAATCCCTCCACTTCTGTTAACCCAGTGTGACCTGATTACCCAGTAAATCCCTCCACTTCTGTTAACCCAGTGTGACCTGATTACCCAGTAAATCCCTCCACTTCTGTTAACCCAGTGTGACCTGATTACCCAGTAAATCCCTCTCCACTTCTGTTAACCCAGTGTGACCTGATTACCCAGTAAATCCCTTCACTTCTGTTAACCCAGTGTGACCTGATTACCCAGTAAATCCCTCCACTTCTGTTAACCCAGTGTGACCTGATTACCCAGTAAATCCCTCCACTTCTGTGAACCCAGTGTGACCTGATTACCCAGTAAATCCCTCCACTTCTGTTAACCCAGTGTGACCTGATTACCCAGTAAATCCCTCCACTTCTGTTAACCCAGTGTGACCTGATTACCCAGTAAATCCCTCCACTTCTGTTAACCTAGTGTGACCTGATTACCCAGTAAATCCCTCCACTTCTGTGAACCTAGTGTGACCTGATTACCCAGTAAATCCTCTCCACTTCTGTTAACCTAGTGTGACCTGATTACCCAGTAAATCCCTCCACTTCTGTTAACCCAGTGTGACCTGATTACCCAGTAAATCCCTCCACTTCTGTTAACCCAGTGTGACCTGAACCCAGTTACCCAGTAAATCCCTCCACTTCTGTGAACCCAGTGTGACCTGATTACCCAGTAAATCCCTCCACTTCTGTTAACCCAGTGTGACCTGATTACCCAGTAAATCCCTCCACTTCTGTTAACCCAGTGTGACCTGATTACCCAGTAAATCCCTCCACTTCTGTTAACCCAGTGTGACCTGATTACCCAGTAAATCTTCCACTTCTGAACCCAGTGTGACCTGGGATTACCCAGTAAATCCCTCCACTTCTGTTAACCCAGTGTGACCTGATTACCCAGTAAATCCCTCCACTTCTGTTAACCCAGTGTGACCTGATTACCCAGTAAATCCCTCCCACTTCTGTTAACCCAGTGTGACCTGATTACCCAGTAAATCCCTCCACTTCTGTTAACCTAGTGTGACCTGATTACCCAGTAAATCCCTCCACTTCTGTTAACCCAGTGTGACCTGATTACCCAGTAAATCCCTCCACTTCTGTTAACCCAGTGTGACCTGATTACCCAGTAAATCCCTCCACTTCTGTTAACCCAGTAAATCCCTCCACTTCTGTTAACCCAGTGTGACCTGATTACCCAGTAAATCCCTCCACTTCTGTGAACCCAGTGTGACCTGATTACCCAGTAAATCCCTCCACTTCTGTGAACCCAGTGTGACCTGATTACCCAGTAAATCCCTCCACTTCCCTAGTGTGAACCCAGTGTGACCTGATTAACCCAGTAAATCCCTCCAGTAAATCTTCTGTGAACCCAGTGTGACCTGATTACCCAGTAAATCCCTCCACTTCTGTTAACCCAGTGTGACCTGATTACCCAGTAAATCCCTCCACTTCTGTGAACCTAGTGTGACCTGATTACCCAGTAAATCCCTCCACTTCTGTTAACCTAGTGTGACCTGATTACCCAGTAAATCCCTCCACTTCTGTTAACCCAGTGTGACCTGATTACCCAGTAAATCCCTCCACTTCTGTTAACCCAGTGTGACCTGATTACCCAGTAAATCCCTCCACTTCTGTTAACCCAGTGTGACCTGATTACCCAGTAAATCCCTCCACTTCTGTTAACCCAGTGTGACCTGATTACCCAGTAAACTCCCCTCCACTTCTGTTAACCCAGTGTGACCTGATTACCCAGTAAATCCCTCCACTTCTGTTAACCCAGTGTGACCTGATTACCCAGTAAATCCCTCCACTTCTGTGAACCTGTGACCTGATTACCCAGTAAATCCCTCCACTTCTGTTAACCCAGTGTGACCTGATTACCCAGTAAATCCCTCCACCTCTGTTAACCCAGTGTGACCTGATTACCCAGTAAATCCCTCCACTTCTGTGAACCCAGTGTGACCTGATTACCCAGTAAATCCCTCCACTTCTGTTAACCCAGTGTGACCTGATTACCCAGTAAATCCACTTCTGTTAACCCAGTGTGACCTGATTACCCAGTAAATCCCTCCACTTCTGTTAACCTAGTGTGACCTGATTACCCAGTAAATCCCTCCACTCCTGTTAACCTAGTGACCTGATTACCCAGTAAATCCTCCACTTCTGTTAACCTAGTGACCTGATTACCCAGTAAATCCCTCCACTTCTGTTAACCTAGTGTGACCTGATTACCCAGTAAATCCTTCAACCTAGTGTGACTTCTGTTAACCCAGTGTTAACCTAGTGTGACCTGATTACCCAGTAAATCCCTCCACTTCTGTTAACCCAGTGTGACCTGATTACCCAGTAAATCCCTCCACTTGACCTGTTACCCAGAACCCAGTGTGACCTGATTACCCAGTAAATCCCTCCACTTCTGTGAACCCAGTGTGACCTGATTACCCAGTAAATCCCTCCACTTCTGTGAACCCAGTGTGACCTGATTACCCAGTAAATCCCTCCACTTCTGTTAACCCAGTGTGACCTGATTACCCAGTAAATCCCTCCACTTCTGTGAACCCAGTGTGACCTGATTACTCAGTAAATCCCTCCACTTCTGTGAACCTAGTGTGAACTGATTACCCAGTAAATCCCTCCACTTCTGTTAACCCAGTGTGACCTGATTACCCAGTAAATCCCTCTACTTCTGTTAACCCAGTGTGACCTGATTACTCAGTAAATCCCTCCACTTCTGTTAACCCAGTGTGACCTGATTACCCAGTAAATCCCTCCACTTCTGTTAACCTAGTGTGACCTGATTACCCAGTAAATCCCTCCACTTCTGTTAACCCAGTGTGACCTGATTACCCAGTAAATCCCTCCACCCCTATGAACACAGTCCATTAGCAGTGCATTGCTAGCAGGCTTTGTCTCCAAGGCTACACCCCACCCTATTCCCTCTATAGTGCACTACTTTTGACTAGAGCCTGAACATACACCTGGGCTCTGGTCAAAAGTAGTGCCATTTGGGACACAGTCATCTTCTCCAAATATCCTCTGCTGTAAGTAACCTGCTGTAAGTAACCTGCTGTAAGTAACCTGCTGTAAGTGACCTGATGTAAGTGACCTGCTGTAAGTGACCTGCTGTAAGTAACCTGCTGTAAGTGACCTGCTGTAAGTGACCTGCTGTAAGAGACCTGCTGTAAGTGACCTGCTGTAAGTAACCTGCTGTAAGTAACCTGCTGTAAGTGACCTGATGTAAGTGACCTGCTGTAAGTGACCTGCTGTAAGTAACCTGCTGTAAGTGACCTGCTGTAAGTGACCTGCTGTAAGTGACCTGCTGTAAGTAACCTGCTGTAAGTGACCTGCTGTAAGTGACCTGCTGTAAGTAACCTGCTGTAAGTGACCTGCTGTAAGTGACCTGCTGTAAGTGACCTGCTGTAAGTGACCTGCTGTAAGTGACCTGCAAGTAACCTGCTGTAAGTGACCTAAACCTTTGGCTGAGTTGTTCCAACCTCAATCTTCAGACTCTGGACCCCACCACCTCTCTATCTAATCAATGGGGAGCCAGGACATTCTGTGCTTCTACACCTGCATTGCTTGCTGTTTGGGGTTTTAGGCTGGGTTTCTGTACAGCACTTTGAGATATAAGCTGATGTACGAAGGGCTATATAAATACTATTTTATTTTATTTGGAGGGTCTTTACCATAGAAATAGAATGAGTAGAATGGCTTGTAACATGACTTCTATTCATTTTAGTTCTGTGTTATTTACCCTCTCTCTGTATGGAAAGGTTTTGGTTCAAGTTACACTACAATACGTTTTTCAGGTGTCTCTCTCTCTCGCTCTCATTCTCCCTCTATTTCTCTCCCCTTCCTTCTCTTGCTATTCAATACATCTTTACTTGCAGAATACTCATGTAAATATTGTCAAAGCAGAGGAACTGAAGTTGCTAGTAAAGTACAGTAAAATGTTCTAGATGAATATGCTGTAATTGAACCACTGTGTCCTGTATCTCTCTCCTCAGCTCGGCGACCCTGCCCTCCATGATGAAGTGTGTAGAGGAGAACAACGGAGTGGACAAGCGGATCAGTCGTTTCATCCTTCCCATCGGAGCCACCGTCAACATGGACGGGGCGGCCATCTTCCAGTGTGTCGCGGCTG
Organism: Oncorhynchus nerka; assembly: GCF_034236695.1. Classification (NCBI taxonomy): domain Eukaryota; kingdom Metazoa; phylum Chordata; class Actinopteri; order Salmoniformes; family Salmonidae; genus Oncorhynchus; species Oncorhynchus nerka. The sequence goes on from NW_027040361.1 coordinate 65,993, forward strand.
TCTTCATCGCTCAGCTCAACAACATAGAGCTCAACGCCGGTCAGATCTTCACCATCCTGTGAGTGGGGTGGGGTCAGAAGGAATGGTGGGTGGGGTCAGAAGGAATGGTGGGTGGGGTCAGAAGGAATGGTGGGTGGGGTCAGAAGGAATGGTGGGTGGGGACAGAAGGAATGATGGGTGGGGACAGAAGGAATGGTAGAATGGTGGGTGGGGTCAGAAGGAATGTTTGGTGGGGTCAGAAGGAATGTTTGGTGGGGTCAGAAGGAAGGGTGGGTGGGGTCAGAAGGAAGGGTGGGTGGGGTCAGAAGGAAGGGTGGGTGGGGTCAGAAGGAAGGGGTGGGTGGGGTCAGAAGGAAGGGTGGGTGGGTGGGGTCAGAAGGAAGGGTGGGTGGGGTCAGAAGGAAGGGTGGGTGGGGACAGAAGGAAGGGTGGGTGGGGTCAGAAGGAAGGGTGGGTGGGGTCAGAAGGAAGGGTGGGTGGGGACAGAAGGAATGGTGGGTTGGAATTTTGCGACCCTGTGTCTGATGCTCTGACAATGTATCACATGCAGTGGCTCTGTCCCCACAGTGTGACAGCCACAGCGTCCAGTGTGGGCGCAGCAGGCATCCCAGCCGGGGGCATCATCACCATCGCCATCATCCTGGAGGCTATCGGCCTGCCCACCAACGACCTGTCACTCATGCTGGCCGTCGACTGGATCGTGTGAGTAACACATGTACAGTATAGAGAACCAATACAGCAAACACACGCACGCACGCACGCACGCACGCACATACACACACACATACACATACAAGTACACACACATACAGACAAGCACACACACACACACACATAAACAGACAAGCACACACACACACACAGACAAGCATACACACATGGACAGACACATGTATGTACATTTGCATGGACATATGTACAAACACACACGCATAGACACACTCTTAATGTACTCACTCATTTTGGCCAGCTGCTATATCAAAATATCAGGTGTTATTTCCAGTAAGATACAGTAGACCTGTACAGTAGACAGTAGACAGTAGACCTGTACAGTAGACAGTAGATCTGTACAGTAGACAGTAGACCTGTACAGTAGACAATAGACAGTAGACCTGTACAGTAGATTGTATACCTGTACAGTAGACAATAGACAGTAGACCTGTACAGTAGACAATAGACCTGTACAGTAGACAATAGACAGTAGACCTGTACAGTAGATTGTATACCTGTACAGTAAACAGTAGACCTGTACAGTAGACAGTAGACCTGTACAGTAGACAATAGACCTGTACAGTAGACAGTAGACAGTAGATCTGTACAGTAGACAGTAGATCTGTACAGTAGACAGTAGACCTGTACAGTAGACAATAGACAGTAAACAGTAGACCTGTACAGTAGACAGTAGACCTGTACAGTAGACAGTAGACCTGTACAGTAGACAATAGACAGTAGACCTGTACAGTAGACAGTAGATCTGTACAGTAGACAGTAGACAGTAGACCTGTACAGTAGACAGTAGACCTAGACAGTAGACAGTAGACCTGTACAGTAGACAATAGACAGTAGACAGTAGACCTGTACAGTAGACAGTAGACCTGTACAGTAGACAGTAGACCTAGACAGTAGACCTGTACAGTAGACAGTAGACCTAGACAGTAGACAGTAGACCTGGACAGTAGACAGTAGACCTGTACAGTAGACAGTAGACCTAGACAGTAGACAGTAGACAGTAGACAGTAGACCTGTACAGTAGACAGTAAACAGTAGACCTGTACAGTAGACAGTAGACCTGTACAGTAGACAGTAGACAGTAGACCTGTACAGTAGACAGTAAACAGTAGACCTGTACAGTAGACAGTAGACCTGTACAGTAGACAGTAAACAGTAGACCTGTACAGTAGACAGTAGACCTGTACAGTAGACCTGTACAGTAGACAGTAGACCTGTACAGTAGACAATAGACCTGTACAGTAGACAGTAGACCTGTACAGTAGACAGTAGACAGTAGACCTGTACAGTAGACAGTAGACCTGTACAGTAGATCTGTACAGTAGACAGTGTACAGTAGACAGTAGATCTGTACAGTAGACAGTAGACCTGTACAGTAGACAGTGTACAGTAGACAGTAGATCTGTACAGTAGACAGTAGACCTGTACAGTAGACAGTAGATCTGTACAGTAGACAGTAGACCTGTACAGTAGACAGTAGACCTGTACAGTAGACAGTAGATCTGTACAGTAGACAGTAGACCTGTACAGTAGACCTGTACAGTAGACAGTAGATCTGTACAGTAGACCTGTACAGTAGACAGTAGATCTGTACAGTAGACAGTGTACAGTAGACAGTAGATCTGTACAGTAGACAGTAGACCTAGACAGTAGACAGTAGACCTGTACAGTAGACAGTGTACAGTAGACAGTAGACCTGTACAGTAGACAGTGTACAGTAGACAGTAGACCTGTACAGTAGACAGTAGATCTGTACAGTAGACAGTAGATCTGTACAGTAGACAGTAGACAGTAGACCTGTACAGTAGACAGTAGACCTGTACAGTAGACAGTAGATCTGTACAGTAGACAGTAGACCTGTACAGTAGACAGTAGATCTGTAAAGTAGACAGTAGACCTGTACAGTAGACCTGTACAGTAGACAGTAGACCTGTACAGTAGACAGTAGACCTGTACAGTAGACAATAGACAGTAGACCTGTACAGTAGACAGTAGACCTGTACAGAAATATATGTGTTCTGCATAGCAACTGTGGTTATGTTACATTAGATGTATGCTAACAGTTAAAGAGAGCTCCTGATTCATCTTAGCCGGCTTGATATACTGCTTAGCTTCTGACAAAAAGTATCCTAATAAATTGTGTGTGTGTACGTGTGCGTATGTACATGTGCGTGTACTTATGTGCGTGGGTGTTTTCAGGGACCGCACCACCACCGTAGTGAACGTGGAGGGAGACGCCCTCGGGGCAGGGATCCTCCACCACATCAACCAACAGGAGATGAAGAAACAACACCTGGGGGAGGAGCTAGCGGAGGTCCTGGTGGAAGCGGTGGCCAACACCCAGGCTGACGAGGAGACCTCCCCGCTCGTCACGCACCAAACCCTGGGTTCAGCAGGCGACCAATCCCCCAGGGAGACCGCGGAAGCCATTGAGTCTGTCCTGTGAACTCGTAAAACAACTGTGAATTCTGTCTCTATGGTTACAATCAGTGGTGGCTGGTGGCACTTCAATTCGGAGGACGGGCTCATAGCAAGGGCTGGAACGAAATGAATTGAATCGTATCTAAACACATCAAATATATGTTTTTTTTTCCATTCCAGACATTATTATTAGCCGTCCTCCCCTCACCAGCCCCCTCTGGTGTCTAAGGTTACGATGCTGCTGCTGCTACTCGTGACACGACCGAGTCAACCGAATCGTCTCTGAATCAACTCGGATCACCTTTACCATACCTCTTAAAACAGTTCATGAGTCATTTCACTTCTAGGAAAAAAGTGCCCTAGATAAAGTTAGTTTTATATAGTGGTACTTCCTATTTGGAGTATTCTAAGAGTGTATTTAAAAGCCACAGGAAGGTTAGCCTCGCCCTTTACAATGAATCCAGGCTGCTTTCTGGTTTTGGGTGAGAGTGGTCTGAATCTAAAAAAGGGAATCTCTCCTAACCATGACATGGCTGTGACCTCACAAGGCAGATGGGAAGGAGAATCATTTTTACTAACTGACCTGGAGTTTTTTGTTTGTTTTCTGTCGATAGTCAACACAGAACGTGAAACATTAACCCCTGGAATGACAAAAGTCTCTCAAATATTTGGGGTAAATATTGAGGAAGAGCCACAGTTGACTTTCTGTTTATGTACTGGGAACATACTGACCCAATGGCCTACTATGGTGCCTGTATCTAATATTGGATTTAGGACCATAAGGATCTGTGTCGATATAGTGCAGGTTCAATTAGAGCAAATCCTATCTTCTACTTAAATTTGATTTTCACTTTGTCTCAGATTGACATCAGTGCAGGACTACGTGGACATCTGCCTTAAATGGACTTTAGAAATATGGTGGTGAGCACACTCCATTTACTAAACTGTTAAAGTGCAGACCGAGGCCAACTATCCTTCTATCCTTTCTGTTGCCTCCATCAGTGATGTCCCAGACCCTTGCTACTATGGGTTTCATTTACTGAAGAAACCAAACCATACGTTCTTTGGAACTTTTTCTTTTTGAATTGAGAGGAAGCATGGTCAGACAGGCTATGTTACAAATGGTAGCCTGTTCCCTACATAGTGCACTTCTTTTAACCTGAGCCCAGCACCCGGTTCCCTATATAGGGCACTACATTTTGCCCCATAGGGCTCTGGTTAAAAGCATTACATTATGTAAGGAATAGATAGCCATTTGTGACGACACATGGCATTGATAAAGGCATGCTCTCATTATTGACTAGTATTTATCAAAATCCTTGGACATGTTGGAAACTGCCAAAGTTGTTAGAGCAGCCTTTTCCTGTTGCTAGATACATCTTATACAGTCTATGGGATACGTGTATGTTTTCCAAATGACTAAAATTTTGGCGTTGTTTAGTTGTTCTGCTGCCACCTATTGATGGCGTGCCGTAGTGGTTCTGCTGCCACCTAGTGGTGGTGTGGCGTAGTGGTTCTGCTTCCACCTAGTGGTGGCGTTGTGTAGTTGTTCTGCTGCCACCTATTGGTGGCGTGGTGTAGTGGTTCTGCTGCCACCTAGTGGTGGCGTGGTGTAGTGGTTCTGCTGCCACCTAGTGGTGGCGTGGCTCAATGTTTTGAGTTCTGACATGAGAATGGAGCAGGCATTTGATAGTACAGCGTACTATACAGCGTACTACAGCGTACTTTAATTTGATCCTATATGGGCCAATGTGGCCTCGTTTATCTATCTGGTCAAATGTATTTCTTTTTTTCTTTGTAATGAATCACTATTGCTGTTTGCTGGAAATGATTTACTCTGATGTATGGGGGGAAATTATGTTGTACTAACTCACTAATGTATCAACTCTGTTCCACAATTCCACTTCTACTCAGACTAATTGTTTGTTGAAGCAGTTTTTAGATGTTGGAAATGGAAGGTTGTCCCTCTAGAAAGGACAATTATATGTTATTAACTGTTTTATACAAAATGTTATGCACCCTGATTTGTCAGGATCTTTGGGAATATATTGTCTCTAAACTATAAACATGTCCTTAAAAATGTGAAAAGGTTGCCAATCTGTCATTGGAATACTGAGGCTCTACATAGTTTGACAGTGAATGATGTATTTTTTGGAAACCAGAAACTGGTTGTGAGAAGGAGCAGGGTAGCCTAGTGGTTAGAGCGTTGGACTAGTAACTGAAAGGTTGCAAGTTCGAATCCCCGAGTTGACAAGGTACAAATCTGTCGTTCTGCCCCTGAACAGGCAGTTAACCCACTGTTCCTAGGCCGTCATTGAAAATAAGAATTTGTTCTTAACTGACTTGCCTACTAGTAAAATAAAGTTTGAATATTCTTTCTCTAATTAACATGATCATCTTTCAATCGAACAACCCTTTACTTTTATAATGACTTTTAAATCTTTTACCCTGAAGCTGACTGAATTGAAAGTATTCGTGAGAATATGTTGAAATAATCTGGAACAATCGCAGATATGTATTTGAGTAAACTATATGAAGGAATTTTTTATTTTATTCTAATTGTGTTATCATTTTGCATAATTTCTATTTTTGAAATACGATTTAGGTATTTTCTCTCAATTTCTAGTTGCCAAATCTGTTCCTAACGCCTTTCTCTGATGTGGAACTACTTTTCTTACAGCCTAAAGTATGTAGCCTGGTCCAGCTCTGGTTGTGCTCTTGCCAACTCCATTGATGTAATTGTCAAGACAATCTGTTGGCATGACAATGAGTGGCATGACATGGTAGCACAAACAGATCTGGCACACAGGCTATAAAGTATGTCCTCCATTTTGTTTTGTGGTATTTTGACCAACAGGAATAACTACTTTGTTTCATGTGCAATGATGATGTCTATCTTTGTAACACAGCTGTCTCTTTTACCTGTCTCTGTCTTTTAACGTTAAATATAAATGTGTTTCACGCAACAGAGATGATTTGCTGGTGTTTTGCTGATTGTCTGAATAGTAGCCTAGTCTGTTGGTTTACCAGAATCAGACTGGAGATGAGGTTAGAGGTGTACCCATGTCAAATATGTAATAAATACATGTTTAGGTGGGCATATAGGTAAGTCTTGGAAATCCCAGACCTATGCTGGAACATTGGTACATAGTGGAAGGCAACCTGTCTGTCTAGACTAGACTAGAGTATAGGTGGCGTTATTTGCCCCAATGAGGCTTGGAGGAACATTGTGGAAGGCAACCTGTCTGTCTAGACTAGACTAGAGTATAGGTGGCGTTATGTGCCCCAATGAGGCTTGGAGGAAAATATGTAGTGTAAGTTGCATGGACTCACTCCGTGTACAGTAATAGGGTTTAACATGATTTTTGAATACCTACCTCCTCTCTGTACCCCACACATACAATTATCTGTAAGGTACCTCAGTCGAGCAGTGAATTTCAAACACAGATTTAACCACAAGACCAGGTAGGTTTGCCTCGCAAAGAAGAGCACCTATTGGTAGATGGGTAAACATTTTTAAAAGCAGACATTGGATATTAGCATGGTGAATATATTAATGACACTTTGGATGGTGTATCAATACACCCAGTCACTACAAGAATACAGACATCCTTGCTAATTCACTTGCTGGAGAGGAAGGAAACGGCTCAGGGATTTCACCATGAGGCCAATGGTGACTTTAAAACAGTTACAGAGTTTAATGGCTGTGATAGGAGAAAACTGAGAATGGACCAATAACATTGTAGTTACTCCACAATATTAACCTAAACGACAGAGTGAAAAGAAGGAAGCCTGTACAGAATAAAAATATTCCAAAACATGCATCCTGTTTGCAACAAAGTAACAATAAAAACATGTGGCAAAGAAATGTACTTTATGTCCTGAATACAAAGTGTTATGTTTGGGACAAATCCAACACATCACTGAGTACCACTCTTCATATTTTCAAGCATTGTGGTAGCTGCATCATGTTATGAGTATGCTTGTCATCGGCAAGGACTGGGGAGTTTTTTTGGATAAAAAGAAAAGGAATAGAGCTAAGCACAGACAAAATCCTAGAGAAAAATCTGGTTCAGTTTGCTTTCCTACAAACACTGGGATACAAATTCACCTTTCAGAAGGACAATAACCTAAAACACGAGGCCAAATCTAAAACACAAGGCCCAAATCTACACTGGAGATGAATTGAATGAGTGGTCTAGTTACAGTTTTGACTTAAATCAGCTTGAAAAGCTAAAGAATAATGTGCAAATATTGTACACCGGGTGTGCAAATCTTTTAGAGACTTACCCAGAAAAACTGAATATTAGTGGGGGTTTTTATACATTTTTAACAAATGTTAATTGTTCTTCCACTATGACATTAGAGTGTTTTGTGTAGATCGTTAACAAAAAATGACATTCAATCCATTTTAATCCCACCATGTAACACAACATTTAGAAAAAGTCAGGTGGTGTGAATATGTCCTGAAGGCACTGTATAATATAATAATATATGCCATTCAGCAGACGCTTTTATCCAAAGAGACTAACAGTCCTGCTGCATGCATATTATATATGGGTGGTCCCGGGAATCAAACCCACTACCCTGGTGGTACAAACGCTATGCTCTTCCAATTTAGCTAAAATGGACCACAACAGCTACAAGTCTCGTTGTACCTTGTTTAATGTTGCAAAGCCTACTACAGATGGTTGGCTCAGTGATAAGCCCCATAATCAGTTCAGTTCATTTATTAGGCCTTTTACAGGAAATGTGTCCAGCATTCAAGAGCACTATGTCAAAGACATAAAACCATCAACCACATAGAACAGATCGATTTACACAGGTAGGATATAGAACAGATAGAGATATAGAACAAATCGAGATATACACAGGTAGGACAGAGATAAGAGATATAGAACAGATATAGATATAGGACTGATAGATATAAACAGGTAGGATATAGATTAGATAGAGATATAGAACAGATAGAGAAATACACAGGTAGGATATAGATTAGATATAGACATAGAACAGATATAGATATAGAACTGATAGATATAAACAGGTAGGATATAGATTAGATAGAGCTATAGAACAGATATAGATATTGCACTGATAGAGATATACACAGGTAGGACAGAGAAAACAGATATATAGAACAGATATAGATAGGTAGGATATAGATTAGATAGATATATAGAATAGATATAGATATAGAACAGATAGAGATATAGAACAGATAGAGAAAGACACAGGTAGGATATAGATTAGATAGATATATAGAACATATATAGATATAGAACAGATAGATATAGAACATATAGAGATATAGAACTGATAGAGATATAGAATAGATAGAGATATAGAACAGATAACGATATAGAACAGATATAGATATAGAACAGATAGATATAGAACAGACAAAGATATAGAACAGATAGAGATATAGAACAGATAAAGATATAGAACAGATATAGAACAGATACTGATCAAATCAAATCAAATCAAATTGTATTTGTCACATACACATGGTTAGCAGATGTTAATGCGAGTGTAGCGAAATGCTTGTGCTTCTAGTTCCGACAATGCAGTGATAACCAACAAGTAATCTAACTAACAATTCCAAAACTACTGTCTTATACACAGTGTAAGGGGATAAAGAATATGTACATAAGGATATATGAATGAGTGATGGTACAGAGCAGCATACAGTAGATAGTATCGAGTACAGTATATACATATGAGATGAGAATGTAGACAAAGTAAACAAAGTGGCATAGTTAAAGTGGCTAGTGATACATGTATTACATAAGGATGCAGTCGATGATGTAGAGTACAGTGGCTAGTGTTATATTTACAACATTTCCCATCAATTCCCATTATTAAAGTGGCTGGAGTTGGGTCAGTGTCAATGACAGTGTGTTGGCAGCAGCCACTCAATGTTAGTGGTGGCTGTTTAACAGTCTGATGGCCTTGAGATAGAAGCTGTTTTTCAGTCTCTCGGTCCCAGCTTTGATGCACCTGTACTGACCTCGCCTTCTGGATGATAGCGGGGTGAACAGGCAGTGGTTCGGGTGGTTGATGTCCTTGATGATCTTTATGGCCTTCCTGTAACATCGGGTGGTGTAGGTGTCCTGGAGGGCAGGTAGTTTGCCCCCGGTGATGCGTTGTGCAGACCTCACTACCCTCTGGAGAGCCTTACGGTTGAGGGCGGAGCAGTTGCCGTACCAGGCGGTGATACAGCCCGCCAGGATGCTCTCGATTGTGCATCTGTAGAAGTTTGTGAGTGCTTTTGGTGACAAGCCGAATTTCTTCAGCCTCCTGAGGTTGAAGAGGCGCTGCTGCGCCTTCTTCACGACGCTGTCAGTGTGAGTGGACCAATTCAGTTTGTCTGTGATGTGTATGCCGAGGAACTTAAAACTTGCTACCCTCTCCACTACTGTTCCATCGATGTGGATAGGGGGGTGTTCCCTCTGCTGTTTCCTGAAGTCCACAATCATTTCCTTAGTTTTGTTGACGTTGAGTGTGAGGTTATTTTCCTGACACCACACTCCGAGGGCCCTCACCTCCTCCCTGTAGGCCGTCTCGTCGTTGTTGGTAATCAAGCCTACCACTGTTGTGTCGTCCGCAAACTTGATGATTGAGTTGGAGGCGTGCGTGGCCACGCAGTCGTGGGTGAACAGGGAGTACAGGAGAGGGCTTAGAACGCACCTTGTGGGGCCCCCTGTTGAGGATCAGCGGGGAGGAGATGTTGTTGCCTACCCTCACCACCTGGGGGCGGCCCGTCAGGAAGTCCAGTACCCAGTTGCACAGGGGATGGGTCGAGACCCAGGGTCTCGAGCTTGATGACGAGCTTGGAGGGTACTATGGTGTTGAATGCCGAGCTGTAGTCGATGAACAGCATTCTCACATAGGTATTCCTCTTGTCCAGGTGGGTTAGGCAGTGTGCAGTGTGGCTGAGATTGCATCGTCTGTGGACCTATTTGGGCGGTAAGCAAATTGGAGTGGGTCTAGGTGTCAGGTAGGGTGGAGGTGATATGGTCCTTGACTAGTCTCTCAAAGCACTTCATGATGACGGAAGTGAGTGCTACGGGCGGTAGTCGTTTAGCTCAGTTACCTTAGCTTTCTTGGGAACAGGAACAATGGTGGCCCTCTTGAAGCATGTGGGAACAGCAGACTGGTATAGGGATTGATTGAATATGTCCGTAAACACACCGCCAGCTGGTCTGCGCATGCTCTGAGGGCGCGGCTGGGGATGCCGTCTGGGCCTGCAGCCTTGCGAGGGTTAACACGTTTAAATGTCTTACTCACCTCGGCTGCAGTGAAGGAGAGACCGCATGTTTTCGTTGCAGGCCGTGTCAGTGGCACTGTATTGTCCTCAAAGCGGGCAAAAAGTTATTTAGTCTGCCTGGGAGCAAGACATCCTGGTCCGTGACTGGGCTGGGTTTCTTCTTGTAGTCCGTGATTGACTGTAGACCCTGCCACATGCCTCTTGTGTCTGAGCCGTTGAATTGAGATTCTACTTTGTCTCTGTACTGACGCTTAGCTTGTTTAATAGCCTTGCGGAGGGAATAGCTGCACTGTTTGTATTCGGTCATGTTGCCAGACACCTTGCCCTGATTAAAAGCAGTGGTTCGCGCTTTCAGTTTCACTCGAATGCTGCCATCAATCCACGGTTTCTGGTTAGGGAATGTTTTTATCGTTGCTATGGGAACGACATCTTCAACGCACGTTCTAATGAACTCGCACACCGAATCAGCGTATTCGTCAATATTTTTATCTGACGCAATACGAAACATGTCCCAGTCCACGTGATGGAAGCAGTCTTGGAGTGTGGAGTCAGCTTGGTCTGACCAGCATTGGACATATATAGAATAGATAGAGATATAGAACAGAGAGATATATAACTGATAGAGTTATTGAACAGATATAAAACAGATAGAGATAAAGAACAGATACTGATATTGAATAGACCGATATAGAACAGATGTAAAACAGATAGATAAAGAACAGATACTGATATCGAATAGACCGATATAGAACAGATGTAAAACAGATAGATAAAGAACAGACAGAGATAAATCAAATAAAACAGATATAGAACAGATATAAATATAGAACAGATATAAATATAGAACAGATATAGATTTAGAACAGATATAGATTTAGAACAGATACAAAACAGTTAGAGTTAAAGAACAGACAAAGAAAGATATAGAACAGATAGATTTATAACAGATATAGAACTGATAGAGATATAGAACAGATATAGATTTAGAACAGATATAGATTTAGAACAGATATAGACATTGAACAGATATAAAACAGATAGAGATAAAGCACAGACAGAGATAAAAAAAACAGATATAGAATAGATATAGAACAGATAGAGATTTAGAACAGATATAGAACTGATAGAGATTTAGAACAGATATAGAACTGATAGAGATATAGAACAGACAGATATAAAACAGATAGAGATAAAGAACAGACAGATATTTAAAAAAAACAAAAACAGATATAGAACAGATATAAATATAGAACAGATATAAATTTAGAACAGATACAAAACAGATAGAGATAAAGAACAGACAAAGAAAGATATAGAACAGATAGATTTATAACAGATATAGAACTGATAGAGAAATAGAACAGATATAGACATTGAACAGATATAAAACAGATAGAGATAAAGACCAGACAGAGATTTAAAAAGAGAAGATATAGAATAGATATAGAACAGATAGAGATATAGAACAGATATAGAACAGATATAGATTTAGAACAGATATAAAACAGATAGAGATATAGAACAGATATAGAACAGATATAGATTTAGAACAGATATAAAACAGATAGAGATATAGAACAGACAGATAAAAAAACAGATATAGTACAGATAGATTTAGAACAAACTCTTAAAGAGCTAGTAATATTTTACATCAATAGCAGTCAATATTAATCTTCATCTTAATTCACTCTCATCTGAAAGTTGTAAATTCTTGGTTATCTGCACGAACCCTGGCTAACAAGTTGAATCAGAAATACAAAAGTGGGTTTAATTATTTATTTACTAAATACCTAACTAATTATACATACACATAATTAATCATAACTTGATTACAAATGATGTCATAAAGGAAAACGTCCCTAGCGGGCGGAACAGATATGACAGCTTGTTACACAAAAGAAAAGGGTCTGGGTTTGAGTGAAAGAGAGGGAAGACTGAGGGACAAAGGGTGAAGCTGTGCTATCGTAAATACAGTATCTTATGCATTCTAAATTACTGCCCATTTGGAAAAGGAAAATGCAATAAATATTTACTCTGAGCTGCGCTTCGGTAGGTTGGTGGTAGATGGAAGGCTGTGTTGCCCAACCGAGTCCTTTGTCCTTTGAAGAATATCTCTGCTGGTAAATTGTATACATTGTAGTAACGTCATTGTGGGGTAGATGGGATACTCTGTCTGTTACTTCCCAACTTGCGCTTGCAGCTGCTGCTGTTGCTAACCCAACGGCTAGGAGGTATCACTTCTGTAGTGAATAAGAGTTCAAAGCTCATACTATTCGCAACCAAAGCTCACACTGATGTTGGCTTCGTTCTGTAGTTATTATCTGAACCATTCTGACATCGGACCGTCGTCCTCACATCCTCGGAATAGGAGGTTACATTGTCGTCAAGGCTTTTTATAGGAAGGAGAGGAGGGCGTGTTTGAAAAGTTTTATAGCCCATGTCCTTCACAGGGGCAGGCCACTGATTGAGCAGAGCCCTACCTTATGAAAACCCAAATCTCACATTTTAGAAGCTAAAATCACATTTCATCCCGTCACGAATAATTTCATATTCAAACATTTAAATTGAACCACAATTCCATGTGAATCCGATAACTCTGATGTGTAGACTTTCCACTGTAGAGTTTATGTCATCTTATCATTGATGAGAATGTCTCAGATGACAACCGAACTGACATCATATTCATTAAGTACCACCGCATATGTTCAATTGGTCGGATTACCAGAATATAGTTCATTTCCCCCCACCTTCTGATGTTCCCAGAATCTCTATGTTAACCAAAGGGGATTGCAAATGTAACATCAGTACGGTAGAGAGAGGAAAAAGGGGGAAGAAGTATTTATGACTGTCATAAACCTATCCCCAGGCCAACGTCATGACAGTTAGCAGTAAAACCTTGAAATTAGCCTTTGCCTTAACAGGAAGCCAGTGTAGGGAGGCTAGCACTGGAGTGATATGATCAAATATTTTGGTTCTAGTGAAGATTCTAGCAGCCGTGTTTAGCACTAACTGAAGTTTATTTTGTGCTTTATCCGGGTAGCCGGAAAGTAGAGCATTGCAGTAGTTTAACCTAGAAGTGACAAAAGCATGGATTAACTTTTCTGCATCATTTTTGGACAGAAAGTTTCTGATTTTTGCAATTTTACGTAGATGAAAAAAAGCTGTCCTTGAAACAGTCTTGATATATTCGTCAAAAAAGAGATCAGGGTCCAGAGTAATGCCGAGGTCCTTCACAGTTTTATTTGAGAGGACTGTACAACCATCAAAATTAATTGTCAGATTCAACAGAAGATCTCTTTGTTTCTTGGGACCTAGAACTAGCATATCTGTTTTGTCCGAGTTTAAAAGTAGAACATTTGCCGCAATCCACTTCCATATGTCTGAAACACAGGCTTCCAGGGAGGGCAATTTTGGGGCTTCACCATGTTTCATCGAAAATACAGCTGTTTGTCGTCTGCATAGCAGTGAAAGTTAACATTATGTTTCCGAATGACATCACTAAGATGTAAAATATATAGTGAAAACAATAGTGGTCCTAAAATAGAGCCTTGAGGAACATCGAAATTTACAGTTGATTTGTCAGAGGACAAACCATCTACAGAGACAAACTGATATCTTTCTGACAGATAAAATCTAAACCAGGCCAACTTATTAATGTTAAGAGACCAAGAAAATATAGAAATAAATCTCCAAACCACAGGTTAGTATTCTGCAAAGGATATTCAAGGATTTTCCAGCATGTTGACAAGAGGCAAAAAAATAAATATGACAATCAAATATGGCATTGACATATCAAAGATATGTCTGTGTAGACCAATTTGGGTTTTCAATCTCTCCAAAAGAAAGTAGTGATCGATGGTATCAAAAGCAGCACTACGGTCTAGGAGCACATTTACATTACATTACATTTAAGTCATTTAGCAGACGCTCTTATCCAGAGCGACTTACAAATTGGTGCATTCACCTTATGACATCCAGTGGAACAGCCACTTTACAATAGTGCATCTAAATCTTTTAAGGGGGGGGGGTAAGAAGGATTACTTTATCCTATCCTAGGTATTCCTTAAAGAGGTGGGGGTTTCAGGTGTCTCCGGAAGGTGGTGATTGACTCCGCTGTCCTGGCGTCGTGAGGGAGTTTGTTCCACCATTGGGGGGCCAGAGCAGCGAACAGTTTTGACTGGGCTGAGCGGGAACTGTACTTCCTCAGTGGTAGGGAGGCGAGCAGGCCAGAGGTGGATGAACGCAGTGCCCTTGTTTGGGTGTAGGGCCTGATCAGAGCCTGGAGGTACTGAGGTGCCGTTCCCCTCACAGCTCCGTAGGCAAGCACCATGGTCTTGTAGCGGATGCGAGCTTCAACTGGAAGCCAGTGGAGAGAGTGGAGGAGCGGGGTGACGTGAGAGAACTTGGGAAGGTTGAACACCAGACGGGCTGCGGCGTTCTGGATGAGTTGTAGGGGTTTAATGGCACAGGCAGGGAGCCCAGCCAACAGCGAGTTGCAGTAATCCAGACGGGAGATGACAAATGCCTGGATTAGTACCTGCGCTGCTTCCTGTGTGAGGCAGGGTCGTACTCTGCGGATGTTGTAGAGCATGAACCTACAGGAACGGGCCACCGCCTTGATGTTATTTGAGAACGACAGGGTGTTGTCCAGGATCACGCCAAGGTTCTTAGCGCTCTGGGAGGAGGACACAATGGAGTTGTCAACCGTGATGGCGAGATCATGGAACGGGCAGTCCTTCCCCGGGAGGAAGAGCAGCTCCGTCTTGCCGAGGTTCAGCTTGAGGTGGTGATCCGTCATCCACACTGATATGTCTGCCAGACATGCAGAGATGCGATTCGCCACCTGGTCATCAGAAGGAGGAAAGGAGAAGATTAATTGTGTGTCGTCTGCATAGCAATGATAGGGAGAGACCATGTGAGGTTATGACAGAGCCAAGTGACTTGGTGTATAGCGAGAATAGGAGAGGGCCTAGAACAGAGCCTGGGGGACACCAGTGGTGAGAGCACGTGGTGAGGAGACAGATTCTCGCCACGCCACCTGGTAGGAGCGACCTGTCAGGTAGGACGCAACTAAGCGTGGGCCACCGGAGATGCCCAACTCGGAGAGGGTGGAGAGGAGGATCTGATGGTTCACAGTATCGAAGGCAGCCGATAGGTCTAGAAGGATGAGAGCAGAGGAGAGAGAGTTAGCTTTAGCAGTGCGGAGCGCTCCGTGATACAGAGAAGAGCAGTCTCAGTTGAATGACTAGTCTTGAAACCTGACTGATTTGGATCAAGAAGGTCATTCTGAGAGAGATAGCGGGAGAGCTGGCCAAGGACGGTACGTTCAAGAGTTTTGGAGAGAAAAGAAAGAAGGGATACTGGTCTGTAGTTGTTGACATCGGAGGGATCGAGTGTAGGTTTTTTCAGAAGGGGTGCAACTCTCGCTTCTCTTGAAGACGGAAGGGGACGTAGCCAGCGGTCAGGGATGAGTTGATGAGCGAGGTGAGGTAAGGGAGAAGGTCTCCGGAAATGGTCTGGAGAAGAGAGGAGGGGATAGGGTCAAGCGGGCAGGTTGTTGGGCGGTCACATTGCCACAAGACGCGAGATTTCATCTGGAGAGAGAGGGGAGAAAGAGGTCAGAGCACAGGGTAGGGCAGTGTGAGCAGAACTAGCGGTGTCGCTTTGACTTAGCAAACGAGGATCGGATGTCGTCGACCTTCTTTTCAAAATGGTTGACGGTCATCTGCAGAGAGGAGGAGGAGGGGGAGGAGGATTCAGGAGGGAGGAGAAGGTGGCAAAGAGCTTCCTAGGGTTAGAGGCAGATGCTTGGAATTTAGAGTGGTAGAAAGTGGCTTTAGCAGCAGAGACAGAAGAGGAAAATGTAGAGAGGAGGGAGTGAAAGGCTGCCAGGTCCGCAGTGAGGCGAGTTTTCCTCCATTTCCGCTCGGCTGCCCGGAGCCCTGTTCTGTGAGCTCGCAATGAGTCGTCGAGCCACGGAGCGGGAGGGGAGGACCGAGCCGGCCTGGAGGATAGGGGACATAGAGAGTCAAAGGATGCAGAAAGGGAGGAGAGGAGGGTTGAGGAGGCAGAATCAGGAGATAGGTTGGAGAAGGTTTGAGCAGAGGGAAGAGATGATAGGATGGAAGAGGAGAGAGTAGCGGGGGAGAGAGAGCGAAGGTTGGGACGGCGCGATACCATCCGAGTAGGGGCAGTGTGGGAAGTGTTGGATGAGAGCGAGAGGGAAAAGGATACAAGGTAGTGGTCGGAGACTTGGAGGGGAGTTGCAATGAGGTTAGTGGAAGAACAGCATCTAGTAAAGATGAGGTCGGCGTATTGCCTGCCTTGTGAGTAGGGGGGGAAGGTGAGAGGGTGAGGTCAAAAGAGGAGAGGAGTGGAAAGAAAGAGGCAGAGAGGAAATGAGTCAAAGGTAGACGTGGGGAGGTTAAAGTCGCCCAGAACTGTGAGAGGTGAGCCGTCCTCAGGAAAGGAGCTTATCAAGGCATCAAGCTCATTGATGAACTCTCCGAGGGAACCTGGAGGGCGATAAATGATAAGGATGTTAAGCTTGAAAGGGCTGGTAACTGTGACAGCATGGAATTCAAAGGAGGCGATAGACAGATGGGTAAGGGGAGAAAGAGAGAATGACCACTTGGGAGAGATGAGAATCCCGGTGCCACCACCCCGCTGACCAGAAGCTCTCGGGTGTGCGAGAACACGTGGGCGGACGAAGAGAGAGCAGTAGGAGTAGCAGTGTTATCTGTGGTGATCCATGTTTCCGTCAGTGCCAAGAAGTCGAGGGACTGAGGGAGGCATAGGCTGAGATGAACTCTGCCTTGTTGGCCGCAGATCGGCAGTTCCAGAGGCTACCGGAGACCTGGAACTCCACGTGGGTCGTGCGCGCTGGGACCACCAGATTAGGTGGCCGCGGCCACGCGGTGTGGGAGCGTTTGTATGGTCTGTGCAGAGAGGAGAGAACAGGGATAGACAGACACATAGTTGACAGGCTACAGAAGAGGCTACGCTAATGCAAAGGAGATTGGAATGACAAGTGGACTACACGTCTCGAATGTTCAGAAAGTTAAGCTTACGTAGCAAGAATCTTATTGACTAAGATGATTAAAATGATACAGTACTGCTGAAGTAGGCTAGCTGGCAGTGGCTACGTTGTTTGACTTTGTAGGCTAGCTGGCAGTGGCTGCGTTGTTGACACTACACTAATCAAGTCGTTCCGTTGAGTGTAATAGTTTCTACAGTGTTGATTACGTTACGTTGCGTTAAAAGAACGACAATAGCTGGCTAGCTAACCTAGAAAATCGCTCTAGACTACACAATTATCTTTGATACAAAGACGGCTATGTAGCTAGCTATGTAGCTAGCTACGATCAAACAAATCAAACCGTTGTACTGTAATGAAATGAAATGAAAATGTGATACTACCTGTGGAGCGAAGCGGAATGCGACCGGGTTGTTGAGTGCGGAAGTTCTATTCGGTAGACGTTGGCAGAGCCTCGATCTGAAGCAATTAAAAGGTCATTTACCACCTTCACAAGTGCAGTCACAGTGCTATGATGGGGTCTAAAACCAGACTGAATCGTTTAGCATACATTGTTTGTCTTCAGGAAGCCAGTGAGTTGCTGCGCAACAGCTTTTTCAATTTTTTTAGGAGAGGAATGGGAGATTAGATATAGGTCGACAGTTTTTTATATTTTCTGGGTCAAGGTTTGGCTTTTTCAAGAGAAGCTTTATTACTGCCACTTTTAGTGAGTTTGGTACACATCCGGTGGATAGAGAGCCGTTTATTATGTTCAACATAGGAGGGCCAAGCACAGGAAGCAGCTCTTTCAATAGTTTAGTTGGAATAGGGTCCATCCAGTATGCAGCTTGAAGGTTTAGAGGCCATGATTATTTTCATCATTGTGTCAAGAGATATAGTGCTAAAACACTTGAGTGTCTCCCTTGATCCTCGGTCCTGGCAGAGTTGTGCAGACTCAGGACACCTGAGCGTTGGAGGAATATGCAGGTTTAAAGAGGAGGCCGTAATTTGCTTTCTAATGATCATGAGCTTTTCCTCAAAGAAGTTTGTGAACTTATCACTGCTGAAGTGAAAGCCATTCTCTTTTGGGAATGCTGCTTTTTAGTTAGCTTTGCGACAGTATCAAAAATACATTTTGGATTGTTCTTATTTTCCTCAATTAAATTGGAAAAATAGGATGATTGAGCAGCAGTGAGGGCTCTTCGGTACTGCACGGTACTGTCTTTCCAAGCTAGTCGGAAGACTTCCAGTTTGGTGTAGCAGCAGTGAGGGCTCTTCGATACTGCACGGTACTGTCTTTCAAAGCTAGTGGGAAGACTTCCAGTTTGGTGTAGCGCCATTTCTGTTTCAATTTTCTGGAAGCTTCCTTCAGAGCTCGCTATTTTCTGGATACCAGGGAGCTAGTGTCTTATGACAAATGTTTTTTGTTTTTAGGGGTGCGACTGCATCTAGAGTATTGCGCAAGGTTAAATTGAGTTCCTCAGTTAGGTGGTTAACTGTTTTTTTTACTCTGACATCCTCGGGTAGGCAGAGGGAGTCTGGAGGAGCATCTGGGAATCTTTGGGTTGTCCAAGTATTTATAGCACGACTTTTGATGATCCTTGGTTGGGGGTCTGAGCAGATTATTTGTTGCGATTGCAAACATAATAAAATGGTGGTCCGATAGTTCAGGATTATGAGGAAAAACATCAAGATCCGCAACATTTATTTCACGGGACAAAACTAGGTCCAGAGTATGACTGTGTTTGTGAGTAGGTCAGGAGACATGTTGGACAAAACCCACTGAGTCGATGATGGTCCGAAAGCCTTTTGGAGTGGGTCTGTGGACTTTTAAAAATAAAACAGATAGCGATAAAGAACAGATGTAGATATAGAACAAATATATATATTTTTTTTAACCTTTATTTAACTAGGCAAGTCAGTTAAGAACAAATTTTTATTTTCAATGACAGCCTAGGAACAGTAGGTTAACTAACTGCCTGTTCAGGGGCAGAACGACAGATTTGTACCTTGTCAGCTCAGGGATTTGAACTTGCAACCTTTCAGTTACTAGTCCAACACTCTAACCACTAGGCTATCCTGATATAGAATAGATATAAAACAGATAGAGATAAAGACCAGATATAGAACAGATAGAAATATAGAACAGATAGAGATATAGAACAGATAGAGATAAGGAACAAATAGAGATATAGAACAGATAGAGATATAGAACAGATAGAGATATAGAACAGATAAAGATAAGGAACAGATAGAGATATAGAACAGATAGAGATATAGAACAGATATAAAACAGATAGAGATATAGAACAGATATAGAACAGATATAGATAAGGAACAAATAGAGATATAGAACAGATAAAGATAAGGAACAAATAGAGATATAGAACATATAGAGATATAGAACATATAGAGATATAGAACAGATATAAAACAGATAGAGATATAGGACAGATATAGATATTTTCTTATTTTTTTGTATTTAGTAAATACTTCAAACTTATTTTTCTTCAAACTGCATTGTTGGTTATGGGCTTGTACTTACGCATTTCACTGTAAGGTCTACCTACACCAGTTGTATTCGGCGACTGTGACAAATACAATTTGATTTGACTTGGTGGTGCACATGTAGCCTATTGCTTGTTTTAGAGAAATGTCATCTTCGAATATTGCAAGGGCTTTCATTGTCTGCTATATGCGTTGACCAACGGAGGGCCTCCCCTCTGACACTGGTTCGTCTCTTAGTTTCAATGTACTAACTGAAATTGTTCCTGGCTACTGTGCTTCTGCTTGCTATTTGGAGTACTGGGATTATGCTACTGTAGAAGTAATTCCTGCTGATGTAAAAAGGCCCTTGTTGCTTGAATAATGATCAACACTGTACGCTGTACTCCACGCAATGTTGACGCCTGTTGCGTGAGCCATTGTAAACACGAGGCATGTGACACCAACGTCTCTTGCCCGAGTAGCCACAAAAATAACAATGAGACAGATATTTCACCAGATGTGTAAATGTGAAGCATCCGCTTTGCATTTCCAATCACTACCAACTATGGTGGAGAAAGGAAGCCCAGTGGCCGGCAGTGGAGAAGATAGATTTTGACCGATATTCTAGAAATGTTCTCTTCGATTAAACATTTAAATACATTTGTCTGTTCCCAAACTAGAATGTGTAAACTTTACCCTCTGTCAAAGTTTTTGTAATCGTGTTGTTTAGAAGGAGTGCTCGGGCGAATTTAGTTTTGTACACGCGCACTTCACAAAGTAGGAGTTCCCCAACGGAAATATGTAAATTACATGCAGGAACGAGCAAATGGGATCTTCCTAGCTCGTTCTTGGCTCTGCCCTCCTCCTTGCTTGTTCTGTCCACTATGACCCATGAGCTCCCATTGGAAACGACACGCGGTGATCTATCTTGGGTTAGTTATTAAAATCTTCGGAGTAGCTTGCAGGAGGCAGGGGCGAATGGCGGCGGTGCGCAGCGAGGAAGTGGCGGGGATTTAGCTAAAACACTGTGTAAAGCTACTAGAATCGCTCCGGAATGCAGTGGCGTTGACACAGTAGAGGAATGTAAGTGCCATTATACACGAATGTCGCTGTGAATATTGAAACGTCCTCAGTGGAGGCGTCCAATGAGACGAATTAGGGGGCGTGATCAGTGGTGCTAGGTAGTTGCAGGCTACAAACAAACTCGCGGCCTATCATGTTCTCGCTGCTGGATAACTAACTAATATGTACATTTGCTAGCTTCCCTATTTGTTTTTAAACGAGACTATTTGTATAAGCTATGATTTGTTGTGCATGTTGAACTAACTACGTGTATTCTGTGGTTGTACGACCAAGTAGTTAAATATTTTGTTATGGGAATAGTGCTTTTTAAGGAAAGCTTATCATGTCACTGTCAGGCCTGCACTAGTTTGTTTGCCAGCTAGCTAAGTTAGCTACAGTAACTGGTTAGCTGCAGTTACAGGACTAGCCTAGCTAACTTTACAACGAAGGCTGCCATTCATATGGCACACATGCATCCATTGGTAGCATCAATTAGCTAATCATAAAGATGAAGTAGTTTTGGCGCAAATGCATATCTTCGCCCTCAGTAAATTACGTTAAGGTACGCTAGCTAGCTGGATTGTTATGCTAACTGGAAGTAGCTAGCTGCTAACGACCCCGAGCTAGTGCACCAGTCTGCATCTGATTCCTGCCACTCTGATGAAAGTTTTTGGTTTTAGACTCTTTTTAGATATCATAAACGGAGCTAAACACATTGTGTTTGCAGTCCTGTAATGAAGTTATCTGGAGCTGTCAGTCCTGACAGTAAGTATTAATTTATCATTAATTTGCTAGCTAACGTTACCTAGCTAGCAACGTCATATAATATAGCAAGGTAGCCTGGCTAGCTAACTGATGTTCTTCTGAAATATTTTTCGTTTATTAGATCCTCATTAGCTGCTGAATGAGCAATAGCTATCTACTATTTCAGCCATTCTTTGTCTGCCCCAAATGTCCAACACAAGTCCAGTGTCATCCACCATTGATTGTTATTGAATAAGGGTAGTTAACTTTAGCTTGTCAATGTTGCATTTGCTGCACGGGAACTGTTTTTAGAAATGTCATGAAAGTTAATGTACTAGCTATCTTGTCTACATGGCTGTCGACTCCTTCTGTATAGGGGACCTATTTGATATGGAGTGTCTGAAGATTGAAATAGATTGTTCTGAATCTGAGCCATCTCTGTTGTCTGTACTGTAGCCTATGTTATTAATACCCTATCCTCTTATTCCTGCAGAGCTGACAGGAAGGAACAGCATTCATGGATGTAGTGGACACTTTCAACCATTTGATTCCCAGTGACCAGTTGATGACTCCATGCTGATAGGGCAGAACTTGGAATGTGAAGCGAGTAATGACTTTGGAACAGGTGTCACCAGCTGGGAGACTCACTGAGGAACATGCTTAGTGATAAAGATCCATGTTTGGATCTGCAAGTTCACACTTCAATATCTTAGATAATGAAGACGCCAACTTCCAGATCGCCGAAGCAACAGGTATTTGTAGTGAGAATTACTTTGTACGACTTCAATTGACAGTACAAGCTATGTCGACGGGTGTTTATAGAAACCACTATTTGTAACTACTGATGTTTGTTAATTCTTCTAAAATAAATCTAAGTTATTTAATCTCTAATCTTCTCTCCCCCAGTAGTTGCAGATGTTGATGTTGGTGCAACAGAGGGCATCCCCGTACCGCTGGTGGTGGGTTGGCTGGTACAGAGATCCAGTCAAACGGTCTGTTGGCAGACCCAGGAAATACGCATTAGGAGTTACCCCAGGTTAGCAACAATTCCGTTTTACAATGGAGTGTATTTTATGTATATATTATTTTTGTGCTGTTATGTAGTGACAGGCAAGTGGTTGAAACAGTTTGAAGGGTTGGATTGGGGAGACGGGCAGGTGGGAGAAACAGTTTGAAGGGTTGGAGCGGGGAGACAGGCAGGTGGGAGAAACAGTTTGAAGGGTTGGAGCGGGAGACAGGCAGGTGGGAGAAACAGTTTGAAGGGTTGGATTGGGGAGACGGGCAGGTGGGAGAAACATTTTGAAGGGTTGGAGCGGAGACAGGCAGGTGGGAGAAACAGTTTGAAGGGTTGGAGCGGGAGACAGGCAGGTGGGAGAAACAGTTTGAAGGGTTGGAGCGGGGAGACAGGCAGGTGGGAGAAACAGTTTGAAGGGTTGGAGCGGGAGACAGGCAGGTGGGAGAAACAGTTTGAAGGGTTGAGCGGGATTGAACCTTGGTCTCCGGTGGGGAGAGGACTTTATGTCAATAGGACTACACCGGGAGCATTACTGGGATTAACACTAAATACAGCTATTATCATTGACAAGATAGGACACTAAATACAAAGCCATGCAAATTCAAGGTCCCCCCCACGCTTTCATTTTCCTAGTATGAAAAGTTGATGTGCCTAGTTTAGAATTCACTTTGGTTGCCTTATTGCTTCTTTTTATATTGTCAAATGACAAATGTCAGTGTGACTTTAAATTCCAGAGCGAAGTGCAGGCAGAGGGTCTTCAAACAACAAAAAGCCACCCAGGAAAACCTGGGAGACCTAGAAAGAAGTCCACTCTGAGTGAGAAGATCACTACTGCTGATGAATTAAGGAGAGAGCTTCACCTGGGTGGCGGCAGGGTGAATATCAACGACCTTGACTTGGGCTCGTCGATGAACCCCGTCGTTGTGTTACAGAGGTTGACGGTCACTTTCGGGGGTTTCAAAATCGAGCCCCGGGACCCTCCTTTACCGCTTTCACATCAGCTGAAAACACTGACGAATGTTATGAGGATGGCTCGCTGTACGGTGAAGGGATGGAATACACTATGGTACAAGAGGAACCGTTACACATACAGAATCCCACTGCAGGGAGTGGAGGGGGCGTGGGTGCTGCTCAGCTCTTCGTGAAGTACTGTGCTGACGACTTGCCCCTAGGGCTCGGACCTTACGTCAACCCCAATGACGTTCAGGCCTCCAACGGGGCGCTTCCAGGTAGTCCTTGCTTGGTCGAGACCAAACTCCACGACCAAAGTGATTCTCAGAAGCATGATTCAGCGGAGGTGAGGAAAGATGCCGGCATCAAGAAAGCAGCGCAGCAGCACCTGCCAAACAGCAAAGTTCCTACCACTAATAATCCAGCCAAAAAGCAGCAGCCTAAGCTGAAGCTGTCAGCACTGTCCTCCGCTAAGAACAAGCACCTGTTAGCTGGTAAGGGGCCCAAAGGAACCCAACAACACGCCCTAGGGAAGAAGCTCCACCAGAGAGGCAACATGCACAAGATGGACGAAATGAAAGCCAAACAAGTCATCGTGTCCTTGAAAAGGCGAGGTGAATTCAACCCAGCTCAACCCGGCCCTAAGATTCAGAGGACGCAGGACGGACGTCCTGTGAAACTAAAGCAGAGATTACCTGACGTGGCCGCGGCGGTCCGGTCAAAAACACTGCCTGGAAAGCGTCCTTCCTGGTATGTCGCCGGGGCGACGATTACAACCAAACCGTCTAACTCACGTGGCCGACACCCAACCACAACCCCAGTTTGGCTGGACACCATGTAAACGTGCCAATCCTCAGAAGGAGACATCGGAGGAGGAGAAGGAGGAGGAGCAAGACGAGCCTAAAGTGAAGAAGCCAGACAAGAGTCTTCAGAAACAGAGAAGCAGGAACGTCAGCAGAAGCATCTCCGTGGAGGAACCACAGCTCTTCATCCCCGACAACGCTCCTGCCGTCGTGAAGAAGGAAACCAGTGAAGAAGAACAGGCTAAAGAATCTGGGAAGGGACCAGACAAGGAACCTGCAAATAGTGAGACCGTTGTGTGGGATCCAAACAAGAACTGTGGATTGTGCAATAAACCACATAGTAACAAGTAAGAATTATGTTCTTTGCGCCAAAGTGATTAGAGCTGAATATACAATGTAGTACTTAAGCAACATTGTAAACCTGTTATTACTAAGTTGTTACATCTTGGGCTAAATTACCACAATGAACAAGTAGGATATTCCCTGGGAAGTGAGCTTGTGTTCTTCTAAACAGGTTTGTTTTGTGCATCCGTGTCTGTTTGTCCGTCTGTTTTTGTTCTGTTCAGGTTCATGGTGGGCTGTGGGCACTGTGATGACTGGTTCCATGGGGACTGTGTTGGTCTGGACCTGGCCAAGGTGAAGCAGATGGAAGGGGGGGGGACCAGGAGTATGTCTGTCTGCAGTGCTGTACCAAGGACCAGTACACCACCACCAAGGTCTGTTCATCGATTTCTACTGCACTAGGAATAGGTTTAGATCTTAATGGACTTTTTAATGGAGAAGGGAGTGTGTTTCTCTGAAGTGCTGCAAGGTCAATGGATTGATTTTTAAGTTGCACTATCTCAAAGTTTATTTGAACTTGTGGTTAAATATAATAATAACATTTCATGTTATTTATCTTCTTCTCATCATTAGGAGCCAGGCGGTGCTGTGCAGGGGGGAGGCCAGGGCAGAGGGACAGCAGAAGCCCTCTGAGACCCAGGACAACAAGATGGCCGCCAAGCAGAAACAGCCGTCCCCACATCCTGTCACCTCCGGGGAGTCAGGCCCTTCAGAAAGGTAAGGTTCACTCTGCTAGTAGCCTGCAATGCATGCTTTAATTATCATTCATTTTTTTGTAAATTTAATGTAGGCCTGAATACCGGATTAGAATATTATAATAATCTTAAATGCAGCTGTAGCATCGGATTACCATCGGGTCAGTGCATATTTATGATATTAAAGCCTATGAGAAGAGTTTGGATGATAAACCTTTATATGCATATTATCTGTTGTCAAAATCTTAAATTCAACACCCAAATGTTTTAGGCGCATAATCTTCAACAAGCCCTACCATTGACTAAATGTAGTGGTGCAGATTTTGTCCTCCTCAGTTTATTCAGTTGATATGTATGAAAGCCAGTGTTGGCACTACTCAAGGGTTGGTTGACCTCTTTTCACTTCCTCTTTATTCCCTGCATTTGTACACATGGATGGAAGGGTGTTAGGTTACCATGGTGATTCTATTCAACGTCTGACATTTTAAAATGGTGGTTATGTTTCAGCACCACGATGCACAACCCCTGCCCAACGAAAAACAATCATTTTATATACAATTGAATTTGTAAGATCATTTAAAATCTCACTGAGGCGATATGCTGTGTCTCACTCTGTAACAGGACTCTGTGGAAAGAAGACAGTCGACTGAAGTAAAAGATTCTACGCAGAAATCAGGTGTGTTGTGTGCTTCTACATTCTGCTGTCCATGTCCCTCACAGGAGTCGTGCTCAGTAGGCATGAAACTGTAAAAGGGGAGGGAATATATTAATTTGTCCAATAAGAAATGCTTGTTTTCAATTGAAAAAAAAACACATTTTAAAATGTTGTACTACAAGGTGCCCTAATGAACATGCCCTACTCTGCGACGTCTCCTACTCTCTGTGGCTGTGTCCGTTGAGTGTCAGTCAAACAGGAGACCAAGAGGCCCAAGGTGTCGTCTCCTCCTCTAAGAAACCGGTGTCTGTTGACCAGATCAGACGGAGCGTCCGTGATTTACCCAAAGGACATCCTCCTGAAGAGGTCATTAAACATGTTATAACAGTAACTTAACAACAATCTGTTTCTGTCTAATAACCATTATAACAGTCTGATGATGCACTGCATGGCCAAATGTATGTGGACACCTGCTTGTCGAACATCTCATTCAAAATCATGGTCATTAATATGGAGTTGGGCACCCCTTTGCTGCTGTAACAGCCTCCACTCTTCTGGGAATGCTTTCCACTAGATGTTGTAACATTGCTGTGGGGACTAAAGCCACAAAAGCTTTAGAGATGTCGGGCACTGATGTTGGGCGATTAGGCCTGGCTCGCTGTCGGCATGCCCAATCATCCCCAAGTTGTTCGATGGATTTGAGGTCAGGCTCTGTGCAGGCCAGTCATGTTCTACCACACTGATCTCGACAAACCATTCGTGTATGGACCTCACTTTGTGCACGGGGCATTGTCATGCTGAAACAGGAAAGTGCCTTCCCAAACTGTTGCCACAAATTTGGAAGCACAGAATCGTCTAGAATGTCATTGTATGCTGTAGTGCTCAGCCATGGAAACTCATTTCATGAAGCTCCCGACGAACAGTTCTTGTGCTGACGTTGCTTCCAGAGGCAGTTTGTAACTTGGTAGTGATTGTTGCAACCGAGACACGATTTTTACGCCGCTTCAGCCCTCGGCGGTCCAATTCTGTGAGCTTGTGTGGTCTATGACTGCAGCTGAGCCGTTGTTGCTCTAGACGTTTCCACTTCACAATAACCGCACGGACAGTTGACCGGGCAGCTCTAGCTGGGCAGAACTTGACTGACTTGTTGAAAAGGTGGCATCCTCTGACGGTCCCATGTTGAAGGTCACTGAGCTCTTCAGTAAGGCCATTCTGATGCCAGTGTTTTCCTGTGGAGATTGCATGGCTGTGCAACAGGTTTGGCTGAATGGCAATCTGTTAATTTGAAGGGGTGTCCACATACTTTTAGCCATGTAGTGTATCTGCCTGTAGAGAAGGGTGGTGACCCTCTATTTTCCTCCTGTGTAATCTCTATTGTGCCCTACATTGTCTCAGGCTGAAGGAGTCTGATTTCCAGGCGTCACCAGAGGCTGCTGAGGTGGCTAAGAAGACTGAGAGAGAGCTGTTTGCCTTCTACAGAGAGCTGACCAAATACAAGAGCAAGTACCGGAGCTTGATGTTAACCTCAAAGACACCAAAACAATGTAAGTCATGTTAACAAATTTGAGGCAATGAATTCCTTTTAGACATACTGACTTCTTTGATGCTGACATTTTGATGGATATTATACTGCATTTTGTCCTGCAGCTTGTAGTAGGTACTTGGTCTCGAAATGATATGCTAACGCAACTACATGAACGATATACAACGCAAAACATGATCTAAAATACATTTTGATATCAGTTCATCTAGCTATGTGACTTTATAACTTGAGTATAAATGACTATAACTTGTGTATTTCAGGTGTTATTCAAGAGGGTTCTGAAAGGGGAGATTTCTCCTGGCACTTTGATAAGGATGAGTCCTGAGGAACTGGCCTCAAAGGAGCTGGCTGCATGGAGACAGAGAGAGAATCGACACGTACGCAACACTAAAACACACTGCCTGTCCTCCTCCAACACTAAAACACACCGCCTGCCTGTCCTCCTCCAACACTAAAACGCACCGCCTGCCTGTCCTCCTCCAACACTAAAACACACTGCCTGCTTGTCCTCCTCCAACACTAAAACACACCGCCTGCCTGTCCTCCTCCAACACTAAAACGCACCGCCTGCCTGTCCTCCTCCAACACTAAAACGCACCGCCTGCCTGTCCTCCTCCAACACTAAAACGCACCGCCTGCCTGTCCTCCAACACTAAAACGCACCGCCTGCCTGTCCTCCCCCAACACTAAAACGCACCGCCTGCCTGTCCTCCTCCAACACTAAAACGCACCGCCTGCCTGTCCTCCTCCAACACTAAAACGCACCGCCTGCCTGTCCTCCCCTCCAACACTAAACGCACCGCCTGCCTGTCCTCCTCCAACACTAAAATGCACCGCCTGGGCCTGTCCCCTCCTTCAACACTCAAACGCACCGCCTGCCTGTCCTCCTCCAACACTAAAACGCACCGCCTGCCTGTCCTCCTCCAACACCAAAACGCACCGCCTGCCTGTCCTCCTCCAACACTAAACGCGCACGCCTGCCTGTCCTCCTCCAACACTAAAACGCACCGCCTGCCTGTCCTCCCAACACTAAAACGCACCGCCTGTCCTCCCCAACACTCAAACGCACCGCCTGCCTTTGTCCTCTCCCCAACACCAAAACGCACCGCCTGCCTGTCCTCCTCCAAAGTATTTGACTAGTTCTGTATGACAGGTTTCAGACAGATTCATCTTAATTCTGGACTAAATAGGACTTTCAGTGGAGAGCCCCTATTGAGTATGGCTTTTATTCCATGACAAGGCTTCATCTCTGTCTGGTAAAGCTGCCCTAAAAACACTGTATAGAAAAGGCATTGTAGAATGAATGTAGCTTACCTATTGGTTCATCTAACACTCCCTGTAAGTTAAACTTAGTCATCATACCAAATCATATTACTTATTGTTGACAAGTTAAAACGGGTTGTGTGACCTGAACTATCAATAATAACCTTTCACCAAAATGACTGTGATCATTGCCTTTCTGTGAGATTCATTCACTAATATGTTCTTGTCCCCCAGGCGATTGAGATGATTGAGAAGGAGCAGAGAGAGCGGAGAGGCGACCCATCACCAAGATCACACACAAAGGAGAGATAGAGATTGAGAGCCAGGAGTCTGGGAAGGCACCAGAAGCCATAGAGCCCTGGTAAGACACAGCTCATGTAAGAAACACCACGCTTCTGTTCAAGTGAGTTCTGGTCCTTTTAAAATGTCTGATTTTATTTTAGGTTGTAGAATAGTTGGTGGTCATAGGTAATGCTGTTACTGTGACCTGTTACCACCTGCTACAGCTCTAGTCAGTCCTTATAAATGTAGAAGCTAAGTTAATAAGGGATGATGACCAGACAGGCCCACATACTGCAGATGTTCTGTTAACACCTTTATGGACCTCCTGGATTATTGTCCTGCAGGATTTAGAGTTGGATATGTCCTCTTCCCAAGAAATAGTTCAGACCTTTTTATTAATTTCTGGGTGAATTTCAATTGTATTTACCAAATTACACATTCCCTGGTCTATCCTTGCCTCCTCCCCAACATGCATCGGAGAGCACAATGAGGAATCAAGGAACACAATTTATCCTGTGTCCATACATTTCTTCTGAACTCTCACTGTCTTGTTTGAACTCTTCCAGCCAGAGCCTGTGGCTGCTTCCAAAGTGACAGAGGAGCCAGTGGAAGTTCCCCAAGAGAAGACGTTGTCGACAAATAACCGAGAGCGTCAATATTTTCCAAGATACAACCAGTCTGCATAAGACTCACCTGTTTGACCTCAACTGTAAGATCTGCACAGGTAGCCCCCTGATTCTGTTCTTTCAGTTTCTGCATTTATTTTGAAGGATAGTGGAAGTACTATAGATATGTGTTTTATGCTTGATCAGATAGAATGGAAGTAGGGGAGATGGATTAGGAGGAGAGAATGAACATGCCAAATGTGCCCCCACAAACTCAGGATTGTGGCTTTAAGTCAAGTCTTACCAGTGGTTTTGTATTGGACTAAATGGAATTGTAATTGGTGAAGGTCGTGATGGCTCCACCTGTGGAGGAGGCTCCTACCAAAGTGGTGAAAGTGGCCACTAGTGTAGTGAGGAGACGGTCTGCTACCAGCACTACAGAGGCAGTGACCAAGAACACACAGTCTACTACCTCCAGCACTACAGAGGGACAGACCACGCAACACACTGTCTGCCACCACTACCTCTACAGAGGAGAGACACCCTCATCTGCTAAGGACGACGACCTTCACCTCAAAGTCCTAGAGGAGAGCCTCCCCTCAGCGCCAAAACCTTCTCCAACTACAAGGAGGTATGTGGATCAATCAGTCAATTACCCAGAACAGTCAATCACCCTGTTTACATCCGCAGATGTTAGTCATTTTCCAGGAACACGGCCTACAACCCAAAGAGAAGGCAAAGCACAGTGGCCATATTGTACTTCATCATTCTCGTCCTTGTGATAGAATCACAAAGGCTATCAATGTAATTGTCATACAAAGTAAAGTGGTGTTGAGTTAGGTACACGGCCATTCTAAATGTATTTAGAAAATATACTGTACCAGTCAGGTTTGACAACCTA
The DNA here is from genome assembly GCF_034236695.1 of Oncorhynchus nerka. Classification (NCBI taxonomy): domain Eukaryota; kingdom Metazoa; phylum Chordata; class Actinopteri; order Salmoniformes; family Salmonidae; genus Oncorhynchus; species Oncorhynchus nerka. The sequence goes on from NW_027040361.1 coordinate 96,779, forward strand.
CTCTTCCAGGGTTTCACTTTTATTTTCTACATTGTATAATAATAGTGAAGACATCAAACTATGTAATAACACATGGAATGATGTTATAACCAAAAAAGGTGTTTAATCAAAATAGATTTTAGATTCTTCAAAGTAGCCACCTTTTGCCTTGACGACAGCTCTGCACACTCTTGGCATTCTCTCAACCAGCTTCACCTTTGAATGCTTTTTCCAACAGTCTTGAAGGAGTTCCTAAGATATGCTGAGCACTTGTTGGCTACTTTTCCTGAACTCCTGCGGTCCAACTCCATCCTGTGGTGCGACCCTGTGGTGCGACAGGTAGAGAGTTGGGCCGGTAACCAAAAGGTTTCTGGATCGAATCCCAGCTGACAAGGTTAAAAACCTGTCGTTCTGCCCCTGAACAAGGCCGTTAACCCACTGTTCCGTCTTTGTAAATAAGACTTTGATCTTAACTGACTTGCCTAGTTAAATAAATAAAAAATCCAACCCATCTCAATTGGGTTGAGGTCGGGTGATTGTGGAGGCCAGATCATCTGATGCAGCACTCCATCACTCTCCTTCTTGGTCAAATAGCCCTTACACAGCCTGGAGATGTGTTGGGTCATTGTCCTGTTGAAAAACAAATGATAGTCCCACTAAGCACAAACCAGATGGGATGGCGTGTCGCTGCAGAATGCTGTGGTAGCCATGCTGGTTAAGTGTTCCTTGAATTCTAAATAAATCACTGACTGCGTCACCAGCAAAGCACCCCCACACCATAACACCACCACCTCCATGCTTCAGTAGGAACCACACATGCGGAGATAATCCGTTCACCGACTCGTCTCACAAAGACATGGTGGTTGAAACCAAACATCTCAAATTTGACTCATCAGACCAAAGGACTAGTGTCCATTTAATAGTGGTTTCTTTGCAGCAATTCGACCACGAAGGCTTGATTCACACAGTCGACGTGTCTGTTACTTGAACTCTGTGGAGCATTTATTTGGGCTGCAGTGAGGCTGGTAACTAATGAGCTTATCCTCTGTAGCAGAGGTAACTTCCTCCTTTCCCTGTGGCCCTCATGAGAGCCAGTTTCATCATAGCACTTGATGTTTTTTGTAACTGCACTTGAAGAAAAGTTTTTGAAATGTTCTGGATTGATTGACCTTCATGTCTTAAAGTCATGATGGACTGTCGTTCCTCTTGCATATTTGAGCTTTTCTTGCCATAATATGGACTTGGTCTTTTACCAAATAGGGCTATCTTCTGTATATACCCCCTACCCTGTCACAACACAACTGATTGGCTCAATTGCATTAAGATGGAAAGAAATTAGACCAATTCACTTTTAACAAGGCACCTGTTAATTGAAATGCATTCCAGGTGACTGACTTCATCGATGAAGCTGGTTGAGAGAATGCCAAGAGGGTGCAAAGCTGTCACAAGGAAGAGGGTGGTCATGCTTTGAATATATTTTTATTTTTATTTTTTGGTGACTACATGATTCCATGTGTTATTTCATAGTTTTGATGTCTTTACTATTATTCTACAAATGTAGAAAATGGCACAAATAAAGAAACCTTGAATGAGAAGTGTCCAAACTTGACTGGTACTGTTTATTATTATTATTAAATGACCAATAAAGCAGAATTAAGTGCAGGGTTATTCTAAAGTTGTTTGTCTTCCTGGCCTCCAGGTCAGTGTCTATGAGTGGCAGAGATGGCGAGGCTTCCCTTCCTGTCCAACCTGCAGCCTCTATGGAGAGGGCTTGTCAACATGCCTGCTGGTGGCCAAGCTCCTCACTAAAGCCTTTCCCTGTATCAGGTGTCCTGACCACCTGACAGAGGTAAAACTGCACACAGATATGTATAAGTGCCTATAAATGTTTATTAATTCATAAAATGCATCATATATTTGTTTTGCTTTTAATGAAATGCAATGCTTTAAATAGTGTAAACATAAATCCTCCAATGCTTATTCATGAAAGTGATCGTGTTACAACACAGCATTTAGATGGCTCTAGTTCTGGAATGCCTTATCTAAATCCCATTTATATTAACAACTCAACAAAACTATCACGCTGAAGGGTAGATGGCATAAACGTAACCACGAGCAAATACTTGATGAATTTATTGTTACAAACCCATTTCAAGGTTGCTAGCCAAGTAGGCTGCTAACATTAGCCCTACCA